>NC_064287.1:7823517-8046184 GCF_019186545.1 Solanum stenotomum | reverse complement strand
CCCCCCCCCCCCCTGACAGTCAATTTTTTTTTTTTAAAGAAATTATTTTCCTAAAGAGCTTTTTCTAGTCTCAAGCAAAATATACAAGATATTTCCTAGAAAATGTTTTTCATTCAGTAACAACACATTAAAAATATTTTCTACTCACCAACCAAATATGAGAAAATTAGTTAGAAATCTACTTGTTCTCCAAGAAAATATTTTTCATGGAAAACATTTTACTTCGTACTATAGTATGGAGGAAAACACTTTCTCGAAAATATTTTCCAATTTTTTCATGTTTGGTTGACTTAAATGATTGGAAAATGTTTTCCAAATCAACTCATTTTCCTCAAATTTAAGGAAAATAACTTCCCTTTCAAAATTTAAGGAAAATGACTTTCTTTCCAATACTAAGGAAAATATTTTCTAAAACTCTAATTCATCCTTTAATTATTTTTCTTACCCTACCCATACCATGTACTAGATCCTCCCCATTAAAAAAAATTAAATTCTCTTATTTTTTAAATTTCAAGTATATTTTTATCCGTACCATAAACCACCCCCCCCCCCCTCTCAAACAAAAAAAAATTATTTATGAAAAATGTTTCAAATTTTATGATTTCTTTTACCTCACGCAACCCCTACCAACCAAAAATATTGCTTTTGAAAAGTATTTCAAATTTTATTTTTTTAAATTTTTTCACGTCACCCCCCCCCCCCCAACAAGGCCACCCCCATCTTTAAAAAAATTATTTTTGGGAAATATTTCAAAATATTTTTAAAAATCATTTTTTACACACACCCCCCACCCCCCCCGTCCCCGTCGTCATTTTAAAAAATAAAATAAAATTCTTGGGTCAGATCTCAGGGTTGAAATTGGAATGGTCATTGTGGTATTGTCCTAGTTTAGATATCGGGGTCGGGTCCTGCTCAATTATCGGGGTTGATTCGAATAAAAAAATATTTTCCTAAAGAGTATTTTTTATTCTCAATCCAAAAATAAAAAGTATTTTTCAGAAAATATTTTCGACTCACCAACCAAACATGAGAAAATAAGTTAGAAATTTATTTGTTTTCCAAGAAAACATTCTCTAGGAAAACTTTTTGCATGAAAAATATTTCCCTTCATACTAAACACACCCTAAAAGAAATTTCTAAACTATTTTTTTAGGAGGTCGGAGGTATGGGGTGGGGTGAAAAAAAATAATTTTTTTCTTATTTTTAAAAACAAACGTTTAATTTTAAGTTGTTACATTTTTTGGTTGGGGGAGAGGGGCTGGTTTTGGGGTAGGAGGGTCAGGGTAGACACAAAATAAATTGATTTTTTTAAATATAAAATTTTAAATTATTTTTTGAATAAGGAGAGTCGGGGTATGACGTCGGGTGAGAAAAAAAATTGTAATTTGAGATTAAAGGAGAGTTTTAGAAAAAAAATTAACTTTTTTTTAAAGGAAAACATTTTCTTTATATTTGAAAAAAATAAATTGATTTCAAGTACTCCTATTTTCATATGAAGTACACGTATTTAAAGAGAAGGTTAAATAAATAAATATTGAATTTAGGTACAACTGCTTATTTAATGAAGTGGGTCCAGTACAACTTGTATTACTTTTGGAACCATTCCTTATTTATATTGGACATGCTGTTGCTTATAAAATATAATATATATTCCCTCCGTTTTTATATGTTATCTTTATTATAAATAGTCAATCCATAATACTTGTCATTTCATAAAATCAATGCATAAATTATAATATTCTTCCTATTTTACCTTGTGAGTTATTAGCCTTGAAAACATACATTTGATCAACATAGTAAACTTACATAGTTTTTTAATGCACGTGAAATCTAAAATGGTGACAGATAAATATGAACGGAGGGAGTAATATATATAATATTAGAATGAGGGAATGTTTTTCCCATAAATTTGTTATTACTGGGAATTGGGATTACCCACAACTAAAAGAAAAGAGGGTTTTTGGTCTTTTTTGTAAGCATATATCCATTAAACACAACAGCACCAAGCAGAGGAAGTGAACTCATCTCTATTGAAGTAGAAAGAATTCTCACAAAATCAATTTTGACAAAATTAAAGAAGCAAAAGTGTTGGATCTGACAAGTAAAGTTACTTTGATGAAAAGAGGACAAGAAAATGAAGCAAAATGCTGAGAAAGGGAAAGCAAACAACTCACTGGTATCTCATACAATACTTAAATTCATTAACAAATTATTATTATGCTTATTTGGATGATTATCTAATTGTTAACACTGAATAGTTGAAAAATCCTCTAAATTATCTCTCACCATCCAAAAATGGCATTTGTCTAAACACACCAACACTAGTCACCCTAAATCAATCATATCATATATCATATATCATCATATCATATCATATATTATACTAAAAGTGGGAAGAATCTAAGTCAAAAGTTGAAATACGGAAATATCTTTTAACTATTAATTTATTTTCTTGAGATTATTTAAAATATTATTTTTCTCATTTAATATTTATTTTGGGATTCAATGAATTTTGAATATTCGTATTATGATAATTAACACTCCTATTTCCAGCTAGACTTACAATTCAATACTCATTATTAAATTGTAAGTTATTATTAGCAAGAAAAAACCAACAATCTTTACATCTTCCAAGTAGTAATAGTGATGATTTTTCATAATCATAGTTACTATGAATTTTTTAATAATTAGTCATAAAGATTTTCCATTACACATTTAATATATTTGAATTTTTTACATATTTTATCTTGATTACAGTTTTATTTCTACATTACATTTAAATGTTATATATTGTTTAATAAATTAAATAGTAAATAGTAAATAGTAAATCATCATATTAGTATACATAAATTACCACTAACTCTTCATTATGTAAATGTATTTAACTCCCACTAATTATATTCATTATGTTTTTTACTCTCATCCCTCATCGATAATCTCAAATGGATTAATATCATATTTATGACAACTCTTTGTGTTCCTCAGTGCTATCCTATAAATAGTGACATTTGACACAATAATGTACACACTTAAACCAATTGAAAAAAAAAACATAAGAAAATTTCTATTATCTCTTCTCTTGTCTCTTTTTATTTGTTTAGTTTAACATTTATGTTGCTTGTTTGTTGTTATTGTACAACTTTTTATTGTTGTGTTGTTATTATTATTGAGAATTTACTGTGGTTTGTTGCTTTGTATACATTAGTCTAGCATGTGGTATTTTAGTATCCTCATTTGAATATTGAATTTGTGCAATAGTTAGTTGTTTTTACTTTATGCACTTTTAGTCAATTTTATAGTTAAAGGTATATTCTTTTTATTAGGAAGATATATGTAGTTCCTCACGAAACAATGATGGATTTTTTTCGTAAATACCAAAGATTTGGAGGGGATAAAATATGGCATTTGCACTATAAATTTTATATGAAGTATTTTGGGATAAACGTGCAATGCACGTTCCCAGATCTAGTATATTACTAAAGTGGCAAAAAGAAAAGTTCAAAGTCAGATTACAAAAATGCCCTTTGCTAATTTTTTATATATTAAAGTATGTCTTTTTTTTACTTTTGAAATTAAATTAAAAGACTTCTAAAAAAAGCATGTGCAGTAGAGTAAATACATTAATCTTTTGATTGTAGAAAGTTGTTCCATATTCTCACATTTTATTGGAAGTTTCAATTTCTTAGTTATTACCTGCAATTAGTTCAATTAAAATGTTTAATTCTTTTCATCTTCCATGGAAGATATATTCTTATCACATGACCTTTAGATATTCTTTATAGACTTCGATAAATTTGGATAGAAAAATTTATACGATTCAATCATATAATCAAATTGTCCATCAAATTCAAAGTAAAAATTGTCTAAACAGTTCTATATTCACAGCTTATGCAACTTTTTAAAAGCTTTGCATGTCATGCTTTCAAGTCCACAATAATGTCATCAAAATATTTCATCAATTAACAAATTACGATCAACACTACTCAAGGCAATTCTCAAAACACAACTATTAACACATTGCTTTTTTCATTTAATCTCCTTTTCAAATCATTATTATCAATTAATTAGAGTAACTGAACTCATCACCTCATTAACATTACTCCCAACACAGACAATGAAGGAAAATACAAGATTCTACAAGTTTCACAAGATTTAGAAATTCACTTTCCTTAATTCAATCAAAAGTCAATTCGAGACTTGAGCTTTTCCTTTCTGAACAATTTTCAAAGCCACACAATCTAATCAAACAATTAATCACAATGAGATTTCGAATCTAACTATCAAACACTTTGAAAAATGGGTCAAAACGGCACAAAAACTCAATTTGGAAAATAAGTTTGAATCCGAAAATCTTTATTTGAATATGTTACTCAAGACATTTGGAACTCATTGGGGAAAATCATTTCGAAAAAGGATTTGAAACCAGTACAATCACCATTTTACTTCAAAAATCCAAGTTCTTGAAAACCCCCAATTTATTATTTCAAAACCTTGATTTGAACAATTATAATAATTAATATATAAATGAGGATTTAAGATTAAGAATCATTACCCAAATATTTCTTCTCAAAACCTTGTTCAAATCGCCACACCAAAGCTCCCAAAATTTAAGACTCAAAAATGGGGATGCAACCCCGAAATTCAAAAACATTTTGTCCAGGCTTGCCCGCAAACGCGGGATTTAATGAACCGACCCTCTCTGAATGAGGCAGGGGTCTCGCGAATGTAGAGGTCAACTGCTTGACCCTCCGCAAACGCAGTCAAGCCTCCACAAACGCGGGGGTCCCCATGACTTACCCTTTGAGAACGCGTCCACTAGGTCTGTGAATGCGAAGAGTTAGATACCAGAAGTCCAAACCATCAACCAACAACAACTCTGAAAGGGTCCCCGAAATTCGTTTAAAATCCTGTATACACAAACAAAATATGCAACTTGACTAAAAATGACATTTCGAACTCAATGGAATCATCGGAACATGAATCTAAGGTCTCCTTGACTCAAAATCCGTGAAAGTCACTAGAAACGAACATAACTCCTAAAAAGGTCAAATCAAGCTTGAGACCTCTAAAAATTCAACCGATGCCTCTCTTAAACCTAAAATCATCCACCGAATTGAACGAAATTGTCAAAATTCTCATTTGCGCATCCAAACCCCGAATGTTGACCAAAGTCAACCCAAAGGCTAAAATTTCACAAATTCAAACTTAGGATCTCAAATCCGCAAAAGGAGTCCGAACCTGATACAACAACCCTCCTAGACCAATTTCTACATTCCGAAACTGGTGGAATCAACGAAATTTCATTTTGAGATTCGAAACTCCAAAAGACACCGAAAACTACTTTTTAACAACTTTAGCCTTTCAAATTTCCAAAATTTCCATATTTCATAACTTTTCACTCAAAACTTGAAACAATTTTAAAAATTCATTCAAAAATTACTCGGGGCCAATGTAGGGAGAGATAAAATGGTAAACTCACAAAAATTTCTAAAAATGAGCAACTGGGTCATTACATTATCATAATTTTACAAATTGTTTGTATAGAGTGGTAGATATATGTGGCTATGAAAAGTTTATAGTATAACATTTGGTCATTATTTGGCAGGTTTCATTTTCTAATTTTCACAAGACGTTATCAATGTTCTGGATTTCGTAGAGATGTTAAAGAAGGAAGAAAATGAAATAGATATTGATGTGGATCTAATTGAAATGCTGAAATATGGCCTAGCATTTATTTGTGCATATGTCCAGTTTTCTTATTTTGGTTTAGAAGAGTTTAAAGATAAAATGGCTCGCAAAAGACAAGAGGTTGAGAATGTGCTTCGACCAATTTTGTATATGACATCAATGTGGATGTTAAATGTGGACTTCGATGTGGAGGAGGATAAATACAACATGCATCATGTTCTTTCTAGCCTAATGGATAATATCGATGATTGTATCAACTCAATGTTATCATTCTACATCGAGTACCACCATGACTTAGGAGCAGTTGGACTTCCTCCTCCAGAACCTCCATCTTCTATCCAAGTATTGTGCTAAGCAGTTTTTTTCCATTAGTAACTCAATATGAGATTCTTCAGAAAGTATGTGGCGACATAAGAGATTTTCATGGGTTGATAGTGAATGGTTACGTTGAGCATGAGAGTGTTGAATATGTCTTACCTCAGCTTCAGCCTATGGCTGAGAAAGTAGGAATCTTCCTTTTGAATGATCAAACTGATGAAGACTCTCGACTATTCAAGCTAGCTCATCTACTTATGAAGATTACTCCAATTGAACTAGAGGTCATGCACATATTTTATACAAATTTTAAAGCTTCAACTTCAGCAGAAGTTGAATGCTTCATTAAGCAGCTCCGTCAAACCTCTACGGATATTCTTAGGGAACATCTCGTTCACATACAAGAACACATGGTAACTATTGTTGCCCCTACCACTTCAGGAGCTCAAAACATTCATGTGATGATAGAGTTCCTTTCGATTATTCTTTTTGATGTGCCCAAGGACTTTATTCATCATGACAAATTATTTGATCTTTTGGAACGTGTTGGAGCACTTACTAGGGAGGTATCCACTCTTGTTCACGACTTAGAAGAGAAATCAAGGAATAAAGAGAGTACCAATGAAACAAACCGTTCAACTCTAAACTTGCTTGAAAATATTGAACTTCTCAAGGAAGATCTCAAACCTGTTTATTTGAAAGCCCCAGATTCATCTCAATGTTGTTTCCCCATGAGTGATGGAATGCTCTTTATGCATATGCTACACAGGCACTTAAATGATTTGCTAGATTCCAATGCTTATTCAATTGCTTTGATAAAGGAACAAATTGAGCAGGTGAAAGGAGACCTAGAATTCATAAGATCTTTTTTTGTGAATATTGAGCAAGAATTGTACAAAGATCTCTGTGAACATGTTTTAGATGTGACTTGTTTGAGAAAAGGGTACTTGGAAACAAGAGTTGCCTGGATGAACTATTGGATGTTGGAAAAGAAATAGCCCAAAATTGTATAGGCCTTGAAGTTTGAAATAATTTGAGTTCCTTTATTTTCAACGATGAAGTGGAAGTGATGAAGATTATAGAATTAAGTTATGACCATTTACCAGATCAACTAAAGCCATGATTTCTTTACCTTGTAAGTTTATGGAAGGATAGTGCAATAACAATCTATGAGTTGAAAATTTTATGGCATACTGAAGGACTTGTGGAACCGACAAAGATGAAGAGTGTAGAAGAAGTGATGGATTTCTATGTGGACACTTTAATTTCCAGTAGCTTGGTAATTCTTTTCAATGAGATAGGTTATTACTCGACTTGCCTACTTCATGATCTTGTGCATGAATTTTGTTTGATAAAAGCAAGAGAGGAGAAGTTGTTTGAATTGATAAGTTCAAGTGCTACATCATTTTCTTCAGATTTGTCGCCACGTCAAATGACCATCAATTATCACAGGGAGCACTTTGGGATTAATTTTGTCCTGATCGATACAAAAAGTTAAAGGCATTCTGGCAAACACCTCTATTCCTTGATGATAACTGGATACGAGTTGGACAACTGTCTTTTTGAAATATGTCACCTAAGACACCTGAGGCTACTTAGAGTATTGATCCTGGAAAGCTCTTTTATCATGGTGAAATATTCTTTGCTAAATGAAATATGCATGTTGGTTTATTTGAGGTTATTAAACTTTGAGACAGAAGTTAAAGCTCTGCCTTCGTCTTTTTCTAACCTCTTCAATCTAAAAACACTGATTGTGGAAAATAAAGGACCACCTTTGGTACTACTACCGAGAATTTGGACTCTCTTGAAGTTGCGAGTGTTGAGCATAAAAGCTGGATCTTTCTTCGATTTTGATGTAGATGAACCAATACTGACAACAAAGGATACAAAATTAGAGAACTTGAGATTTTTAGAGAAACTCGTGCTCACCTACTCAAAAGACACAGAGGATATTTTCTAAAAGTTTCCCAATCTTCAATAGCTTTCATTTAGTCTCAAAGAATCATGGGATTGTTCAACAGAGCGATATTGGTTCCCGAAGTTGGATTTCCTAAATGAACTAGAATCCCTCAAAGTAGAGTTTGAAAGTTCAAACACAAATGAAAATGGGCCCTCTATAGCGACACGTTGTCCGTGGGATTTTCACTTCCCATCAAGTTTGAAAAATTGTTGTTGGGTGAGTTTCCTCTGACATCCGAGTCACTATCAACAATAGGAATACTGCCCAACCTTGAAGATCTGACCCTTTTAGACTCGATCATATTCCAAGGGGGAGAATGGAAGATGGAGGAGGAAGACACCTTTGATAATCTCAAATTTTTGAAGTTGAGTGGAGTGACTCTTGCTAAGTGGGAGGTTGGAGAGGAATCCTTTCCCGTTCTTGAGACGTTACATTTGTGGGTATGTCATAAGCATGAGGATATCCCTCCTAGTTTCAAGGATATTGGTTCTTTAAAAATTATCAATATCTGGCAGAGCCCTCAGCTTGAAGATTCCACCCTGGAGATTAATCAATATGCTGAAGATATGAGGGGAGGGGACGAGCTTCAGGTCCATGGACCTAAATGAGTCTTGAGTTCTCTTATGCTGATAAGATATGTGAGTATATACTAAGTTTATTACCTTTTATGTGGTGGATTTTAAGAAAACAAATACGTCATACTTTTGGATTTTAACATTCCTTTACCAATTCCATTTGCATTTTAAAATAATTTTCTTTCGTTTGTAGAGGGCATGTTAAAAAGATGGTTACAATTACCTTTGCGGATACATCAGCTTTAGAAGCTAAAGATAAATCCTCAGACATTTTTCTTTTATTCTGTTGTTATCACAGGACTTTTGTTCAATATTTTCCACCCCTTTTTCTTCATTTTATGTAAATTGTCTTTCTTCATTGGCATGACTTGAATTATACATTGGTGTGTTACTTCATTGGTATTGTATCATTGTGCCTAATGGATAACGAAACAATTGATCATCTATATATATAATGACTCTTGCTTCCTGTGTGTACTATGTGTGTACTATGTATGGCAAGCGAGAAACCTTATCGAGAGAAGACCGAAAGTTAGCAGCTCAAACCATTAAGTGTAATCCAAACATAGAGCCCCAAGTAACCACCTCAAACCATAAACACCCAATAATGGGCCAGCCTATGCATCCAGACAATAAACTCCCAGGGGTACCAACCCAACTAGCAAAAGTAAACCCTAGGGACCCCTAGCCTGACAATAAACTCCCAAGGGCACCAACTAAGCTAGCAAGAGTAACTCGGGGGCACCAATAAGAGCATCACCCAGCCAGACAATAAAATCACAGGGGCTCTGATCTAGCTAGCAAGACTAAACCCGGGGGTACCAATAAGACCATCACCCAGCCAGATAGTAAACTCCAAGGACACTAGCCTAGTTAGCAAGAGTAAACCTGTGGGCACCAATAAGAGCATCGAAGCATCATGTATCATTTATAACCAAAACTAAAGTAGAACAACATTTAACTTAAGGAATCGATAAAAGGCTCTCGGCCTGAGCCACTCTAATCCTGAGTCATCCAGCAAAGCATAAAAACCTCTGGTATCGCAATGGGGCTGTAGAAATAGGGAGAGTGAATAGAGACTTGGAAAAACTGAATCAACACCTAAAATAAGGCTCATTCTATTAGACTTAAGTCTGCTACTTCAGTCTATAATGAGTTAAACCATCTGAAGCAACGTTGGAGACAAAATAAGTCCTAAAGACCACAAGTATCGTAGGTCTAAGGCAAAAACTAGTCTAGTCTTAGACTAAGGCCAAGCATGCTTAATTACACCATAATAACAGCATCCAAGTCAACTAACAAAAGAGAACTAAACACATAATCCCCGACTAACATGGTACTACACCCAAAATAAGGCCAATCAAGTCCAAAAACATGGTATCAAGAAAAGCAAATAAGAAAAACTAGCTACCCGCCCCTAATTCACTCTAATCAACATGTACTTACACATTCAATCTCAATCTAAGAGAAGGGAAGTTATAGTCTACCTTTAGTTCGATCTTGCGTGCTCTAAATCACAATGTCAAAGCCTTTCCCTTGAGAACGACCTCAGAATGTTGTCACGCTATCAAAAAAAGGATCACAACGTCAATACGGTAGTTTCAACACCAAATACACATAAATGAAAATGGGACAACTTTTGAATCCAATGGGAATCATGTGTGTTCCAAAATGGAACACAATTCGGGGCTCGGAGCAGTCAAGATAACCAACACACAACAATTCAAAATTTAGAGCACAAAAACAAGTCATGGCAGCCTACAATAACTTGAATTTACCTCGAATGGAGAGCCAACAATAGTTTCCGACCATCGACACACATATCCCCAACAGTTCATAATTACAAGAATTCAAATCACTAAAAGTTGAGTTAAATTGATAGTATAATCGCTGATGGAAGTGTAGACACGTAATTTTTGACCGAACTTAAAATTTTACACCATTTTTAGAGCTGAAATATTTTTATAAATATAAATTAAATATTTTGACTTTTCTCTTATTTTTATTAAGTTTATTTTAAAAGATTTGAAAACAACAAAATAGAATCACTTTTTAAGGTAAGTTTTATTGTCAATTGTTTAAAAAGAAATGGAAGATTACAAAAAATCTATATTTGAAATTAAGTTTTTATAAATAAGCTAGTATTATTTAATTATTTTTTTTATATATATATAGCTAGTTGACTTTTTCTTAGATTTTTTATTAATTTTAAATAATTAGTTTATATGTTATTATAATTTATTATTTGTAGTTAGTTATTATTCTTTTAAAAGTAGAGTAAAACTAAAATTAAAATAAAAAATAACCTAAATAATCTAACAAACCTACCCCACTCCTACTCCTATCCAAAACATACTACACGTACAAAACCAAAAAGGGAAAAGGAGAACAAAAGCTTTTGACTTATCTTCCAAAAATTAAAAAATAAATAAGAAAAGAAAATAAAACCATCATCAAGTTATATTCCCATTTTCTCTCAACTTCCCCACACTCCCACTCCCTCACGTTTTCCTCCACATTCCACACCCCACACAATACAACCCACTACCCCACACCTACACCTATCCTAACACCTATATACATACACCCACATACTACAAAAAAAGGGGACACACATAAAAGACACACACAGAGATATAGGCATTAAAAAAAAAAGCAATACATATTGTACTTTCTCACATTGTGATTGAAGATCTAGAAATCTATTTTCGTGGTTTCAAGTTCATGGCTCCTGATTATTTGTCCTTTCTTCTCGTTAACTAATTTTCACAAGAGGTAACATTTATTTGTATTTTATTTTTTGCATAATTTTATGTCATTATTGTGCAAGAATTAATTTCAATATATTGAAGTTGTTTAGATTTCGTATGTGTTTAATCTGTTAATATTATTAATGTTGTGTACTGATATATATTCGAACATGCTATATGACATGTGAGTATTTCTTACATGTGAGTACTTCTTACATGCTTAAGAGTCCATTCCTCGCTCTTTTTCCTTAATTAATTATCAAAGTTTTTATGTTTGTCTTACTAAGTTGAATGAATTCTTTGTTTGATAGTAATTAGAAAAGTATTAAGTCATGTTTTATGCTATAATATGTGTGTTGTCTTGATATTTAGGGTTCTAACAAAAAATAATAATAATAAACTTGTTAGGAAAAGGAGAAGCTACGAAGACAAATTAAATTAAATTAGATTAAAAAGAAAAAGAAAATAAATGTACAGAATGTCAAACAAAAAAAAATTTATAACAATATAAAAAAGAACAACGAAAAAAAATAATGAAACAAAAGGAAAAAAAAGAAAACAAAAACATAGCACAACAAAAAATTAAAGTAAAAAGCAAAGAAGAAAAACAGAATGTAAAAAAAATATATATATAGAACGTTAAAAAAAACAAAAAAAACTTACAAAGAACAAAAAATAAAAAAATAAGAAGAGAGAAGTAGAATGAAAAAAAAATAATATAAAATTAATAAAACAAGATGTGCAAAAAAAAAAAAAAAAGGTACAAATGTCATCTAAAACAAAGTGTTCCTGTTATTCTATATGACATGTAGATAATATTAGTTTAAATTTAGTATAACTACTAAAGATTTTTATTTTTTTTTATTTTTATCTTTTCTCTAAAAAGGGCCTTTTATGGGTTCATTAATTATATTATTAGATTTGGTTTAATAACTTACAAAAAAATAAAAGTTTTATCTTAAGATTTTTTTTACTTTATTGTTAATAAAATAGGTCAACATGTGTCATTAATCATTAGTTTAAGCGTGATTTTAATTCATATGTTTGTCTTATTCAAAATTTATTATTTAGATTTAGAATAGTAAAAAGTATATATATAAATTAACCATGCTCTGTTTGTTAATATCTGGAAGCATAATTGCGTCAAAATGATAAGATTCAACATAATAAAATTTAGTAAGCCGAGTGGGGGTAATTGAAATATAGGAAAATTTTGAACACTATAATATTTTGATGTCTCTATCTATTTTAGACTATTTTAATATAATCATAGGTATTTATTAGGCTCTATTATACATTATATGAGTAATAATAATTAAATTTCATCTCAATTAAGAATGTGGTTCCACATCTTTTTGAGATACTTAATAAATTAAAGGATGCGGTTACGCACCTTGACCAAATTATTTTGATAATTAATTTTGTTAATTCAAACCAAAAAGTGTAAATTGAGATTATGAGGTGTGATGAACTCGAGAGGGGAAGACAGTTATGTCTCCAAATGTCAAGACCGAGATTACAGTTATGTATCCGGTTTAAGACTAATAAAAATTCAACAATTAAAAATAAGCAAACAATGGCATATAGACACAAATTATCCAAAAAAAATATCAAGATAAGTATAAGTCAATAAAAGCGACCGTGCTAGAATCACGGGATTCGAGGGATGCCTAATACCTTCCCCTCGGTCAACAGAATTCCTTACCCAAATTTCTGATTTGCAGACCAAATAAAGTGTCATTTCCTTATGATTAGGGATTAAACAAAAATGTGACTTGGAACAGCATAACTTAATTCCAAGTGGCGACTCTGAAAAATAAAATGATTCCTTAATCAATAACGTCACTTAAAATGGAAAAACCCTTTCGCCGCCGTGCGCAAAAAGGGGTGTGACATCTCTGGCGACTCCGCTGGGGACTAACCAGAATTCGAGCTTTGTATATTTGATTTTTACTTTATTTTATTATATTATTTCATTGAATATATTGTTTTGATGACCTAATGTGCTACTTGCTGGTCATTTATCGCTTTGATATTGTTGAATTGTAAATAGGTGTCTTTTCGCGCATCATCTGAGTCTCTAAAAAATAGGATAGTAGGGAATGCAGTTATGTATCCTATCTTCTTTTGAGATAAAGCTGGAGTGTCTAGGCACCCATTGAAGGATTTTAGTCACACATGTTAGGCATGGTTGGACCATCAATGAAGTCGGAATAGCGCTGCTACCGATACATTGCCTCTCCCTGGCTCGAGTTGTCCACTTGAGTAAGTCAGTCTAGATACCTATCTCCTTCAGGATCGAACCTAGTAAAATTGAAACATTTACCAGCGTATTCCTAGTAGGCTCCGCTTATTTGTATAATTTGCATTTGACTTAGTGGGACTCGACACAGGGGTTGGGTCCGTCTAGGATAGGAGACCCTCTTCTTGACCAACATGCGCATTTTATGTGTTATTTGTAAAAAATTATGTGGAAGACCTCGATTGTTGACCGGCTTTAGGTTCCCTTTAAAATAAATTTTTTAATATCCATATATATTATGATTATTTTTTAATAGTAAAAAAGGGTCAAAATGAAATGATATATATATACACATATATATAGCTATTTATTTCTCAAAATAAAAGTAGGCTTTAATATATAGGTGTGCCTACCAATATTATGTTGAAATTTTCAATAATTTTAAGAAAAATCAATTTCGAGATTTTTTTTTCCCTCTCTTTTCCATTTGTACATAATAATTATTTATTAAATCATATGTATAACCCCAATATTGACTCAGGGTATTAATCATAGTCATATTAAAAGTATGTCGTCTCCAACATGTCTTTGATCTATCTACAAGTACTTGAAATTAAAATTCGTAATAGTCACTCCTAATAGTAGATTTAGTGAAGATTATTATTTAAACCTTGATTTTATAGATGCATTTACTAGAAATTATTTAGCAATTGGACTCACAAAATAAACACTTGTTTGAGAGAATATAAGTAGCTTATCAAAAGAAATTTCCAAATAAATTAGATATTTATTGTCCACATTGCTCTAAATCTGATTTTTTTATCAAGTGACAAACATTTAAACTGTATTCACTTTATAAATACAAGTTGCTTATTTTTTTTTTCTTAAAGTCTTTATTTGAAAAATACTTTGCGTCAGTTTATATAAGTTTAACACATCTTTTTTCACTTTCCCAAATATAAGAGGTCCATAAAATTAAGAATTTCTTGACCCTGCATCTATTTCCATAGGCACAACATGGTTCATCCCGGTCGTGGAAAGTGTCAGAAAAGGAAAAGAGATTCGAATGTACCACTTCAGGTTGTAGATTGTACTCTCTTGCAGTTGTGGGCATGGTGGAATGACATGGGGTTGATAGAATAAGACATAATATTCAAATATTTGGGTTTCTTGACTAGAATCATGCAAGTGGAACCTAAGAGAGATGTGATCGAAGCACTGTTGTCCTTTTGGGATCCCACCAACAATGTTTTTCGTTTCTCGAATTTTGAAATGACCCCAACCTTGGAGGAAACAGCTGGCTTTAGCGGGTTTGGAGTGAGGTTACATCATCAGAGGCTTATAGCCCCAAGGGGCATATCCATCAACACATTTTTTCAACACTTGAGCATTTGCAAAGTCAAGGAAAAATCATTAGACAAAGGTTGGATCTCATTACAGTTTTTGTATGATAGGTATGGAAGGGAGGACAGATTCAAGAAATTTGGAAGGACACTCAACAACAAGGGAAGTTTTGAAACATGGAAAGAGCATAGACGTTTTGCTTTTATGGTAGCTTTTTTAGGAACAATGGTTTTTCCAAGGAGAGGCAGAAAGATTAACATCCTTTTGACTGGGGTAGTGAACGTATTAATTGAGAAAAAGAATTATACCATCGTCCCCATGATTTTGGCTGATATCTACCGTGCTCTGACTGTCTGCCAGAAAGGGAAACGTTTCTTCTAGGGATGCAACATATTGCTTCAACTATGGATAGTAGAACATCTTTACCGACCTCCTACGGTGACAAGGTTCATTCAGGATCGAAGCGATTACATTACAAGTCATGCCAAAAGGGTGGAGAAATACAGGTGTCCGGAAGGGGTCAATGTATGGGTTGAACATTTTCGCTCGCTAACGGAAGATAAGATCACTTGGAATTATCCTTGGTTCCCTTGGATAGAAGTCATACATATGTCGTCTGTTCGCCCTTTTTTATTGTTGATGGGTATTAGGGGTGTGCAACCATACGTACCGCTGCGGGTTTTACGTCAATTAGGCAGACGTCAAATTCTACCTATCACAGAGGATATGAAAGATTTTGTGTCCGAAGTTGGACCAGAGGTTCCCCTTCCTGAAGGATTGGCCCAAAAATTTTGGGATGGTTGTTTAGTCATGGGAATTGGAACGATGGTTAAAGAACGACACACAGGAAAAACTCACCCGGAATACTCTAATTGGCTTGAGCAACAACCTCGATTACAAGTTAGGCCGGAGAGATCTGTGAAAGAACCAATAAACCATGAGGCTGAGATGAAAATAAAAATCGAGTTGGCTATGCGTGATTACCTTGCTGAAAATCAGGAGTTAAGAGCAAATTTAGAGCTCGCTAGAGCCGCTCTAACCCAACAACAAGCAGAGTTCGAAGAGGAAAGAGCCAAGATAATTCAGAGAGAAACCTTACTCCGAGGACAAGTTGATCTGGCAACAATTAGGGGAACACAAGTTGCGGAACTTGCGGTATCTCTACAACAACAATTGAGGACATGTGATCAGAAAAGTCAGACAGATTTTGATCAAGAGAGAGCTCAGTGGATCCGTGAAAGGGGAAGACTTCGAGAGGAAATAGAGTCAGTCTCAACTCAAGAAAGACGTACTAGAGAAATGGTGGCCTCCCGTGATCAATAGATACGAGGATGGAATCAGACTTGCAATTCACTTCGATCAAAAGTCCGTCGTTTGGCTGATCGTACTGCCCAAATGGGTTTAGACTATCAAGAGATGAACCATGAACAATTTCTGGCTGAAGTACCGAAATTCGCTGAGTACCTTATGAATTCAGTGTAAGATATATATCAAAGTGTATGAGGTCGTGTAAGACCACCATCTCCATGAGCAAGCAGATGGGGATGCAAGCATGACATTTATGTCTTTGGGATATGAGGGTTGATACAAACATTTGTTTCCTTAGTGTCGTTTTCTTTAGTTTAAGTCCTGCTTTATTTCATCCTACTTTTCTACGTTTTGTTTAGGTCGTGTCTGTTTAAGATATTGACTTTTGTTTAGCGGTTTTCTCATCGTTTTCCTACTTATGTTCCAAACATTGAAATGATATGTTAAGTTATGTTTATGTCTTGTTTCATTTTTTCATTAGTATAAATGAATAAATATATATAAATAGTAGTATCTATATGTATATAACTATAACAACTATAAAAAAGGAAAAAAAAGAAAGGGTTAATGTATATTCTCGAACTACGCAAAGATCTGATTCATGCACTAACATGATACGTAGGCAACCCAATGGGTTCGATCAAACGTTTTTAACAAGAATAACTAAATAGGAGAAAACACTTAGATAAGCCGGGACGAATCATAAGGTCTTCCATATTAGAAGTATATACGTGGATGCAATATGAACGATTCCTTAACACTAATATGTTTGCTACTTCATTCAGAGAGACAGAGAGAGAGAGAGAAATACATATTAGCTTAAAGGTGATTGGTTTGTGGTTAAGCTGGCATCACATCCCTACAATACAAGGTCGAAAGGGAAGAAGAAAATGGCCCATAAAGACGGGAACGAGTCTGACCATGATGAGGTCCGAAACCAGATGACTTCACAAGAAACAACATCAACAGAAGAGGTAAAGGCATTAAGACAACAAATGGCAGATATGTATGAAGCTTGGACGAGTGGACAAGCTCCGCCTTCTTCAATACGCAACTATCTAAATACAAACATGCCACCCTCTATCCAAGTGTCGACAAATGATCCCATTTATCCACCTGGATTCGGCCCCTATGCTAACATATCCAACGTCGCTGGAACTTCTACGGTGCGCCCTTTGAGTACCCCTATGATGAGTAATCCATTTTTTATGCCGACTGCGCCGACTACTATCATTCCACAGCCAACAATGATGCCCAACAATGATCCTTCGTCCAAAGTTCCTCATGATCATGGTTATACCCTTGAAGAGGCAATTAAAATTCCAAGCTCGTATACCCACATCCATCAATATAGTTCCCCTATTGAAGTTGAAAAGGCGGTTAAGAATGAGGAACATGAAGAATTGGCTAAGAAAATAAAGAGTTTGGAACAGAGCATAAGAGATATGAAGGGACTAGGAAGCCACAAAGGCATCTCATTCAGTGATTTGTGCATGTTTCCCCACGTCCATTTGCCTGTTGGTTTTAAAACTCCAAAGTTTGAGAAATACGATGGTCACGGAGACCCCATAGCTCATTTGAAGAGATATTGCAATCAACTGAGGGGTGCAGGGGGCAAAGAAGAGTTGCTTATGAATTGCATTCGAATGGTTCATAGATCAGGATATTGCCAACTGGCATACATGGGATGATTTGGCTCGATGTTTTGTGCAACAATTCCAATACAATATTGACATTGTGCCAGACCGCTCCTCATTAGCCAACATGAGGAAAAAGACCACGGAAAATTTTCGTGAATATGCCGTTAGATGGAGGGAGCAAGCTGCTAGGGTTAAACCATCAATGAAGGAGTCGGAGATGATTGGCGTTTTTCTCCAAGCGTAAAAACCTGATTACTTTCACTACTTGCTTTTTGCCGTCGGGAAAACATTCGCTGAAGTTATTAAGGTTGGGGAAATGGTGGAAAATGGCATAAAGTATGGAAAGATTGTAAGCCAAGCTGCCTTAAAAGCCACAACACAAGTGCTTCAAAATGGTTCTGGAAATATTGGAGGGAAGAAGAGAAGGGAGGATGTAGCTACGGTTGTATCAGCTCCTCAGACCTATGTCCAAGATAATCCCCCGCAACACTATTTTCCTCCCCAAACTCTACAATATCCCATCCCATACTCTCCATATCCCATTTTAAGCGCACAGCCAACAATTGTCCCCCATTCTTATCCGCAATGGCGTGCCCCAATTCCTCAAAATCGTCCACCACCCCTACAAATTCACCAAAATACTATTAGATTTCTTTTTCGTCCTAGAAAAGAATACAAGAAGGGAAATGGAGCTAAGGATGAATTCACCCCTATTGGAGAATCATATGCTAGCTTGTTTCAAAAATTAAGGACGTTGAATGTTTTGAGTCCTATTGAAAGAAAGATGTCAAATCCTCCCCCAAGAAATCTAGATTATTCTCAACATTGCGCTTATTGTTCTGATGCCCCAGGGCACAACATAGAGAGGTGTTGGTACTTGAAAAAGGCGATTCAAGATTTGATCGATACTCATTGAATTATCGTTGAAAACCCAAATGGACCAAACATCAATCAAAATTCACTACCCAAGCATACTGAAACAAACATGTTAGAAATGATGAAGGGTTGCGAAGAAGTTGCAGTCCCATACAAGCCAATCTTTAAGGTTGGAACTAGCATGGAAAATTCAGCGAATGTTGTTGACTTGACAAAAATGGTGCCTTCAGAGGCAGAAAGAACGTCGAAAAAGTTAAGCTCATCAAACACACCCATCCTAACTGTGAAAGGAGCACTTGAAGATGTTTGGGCAAGTCAGAGAGAGGCAAGATTGGTTGTTCCAAGAGGGCCAGACAAGCCTATCTTGATCGTTCAAGGTGCCTATATTCCACCTGTGATCATTAGGCCAGTGTCCCAACTTCTAATGACTAACCTCAAGGTTGTCCCTTGGAATTATGAGTCAACCGTCGTGACATACAAAGGGAAAGAAATCAATGAAGAAGTAGATGAAATAGGAGGAATGACTCGTTCGGGAAGATGCTATGCCCAGCTGAATTAAGGAAGAATAAAAATGACCAAATGCAAGTTAAAAGTCCAGTCACTGAAGGGGAGGCAGAGGAGTTCTTAAGAAAGATGAAATTGTCAGACTACTCCATTGTGGAACAGTTAAGGAAAACTCTAGCCCAAATCTCTTTGTTGTCATTGTTAATACATTCAGATGAACATCGTAAAGCTGTAATGAAGATTCTGAACTAAGAACATGTTCCTAATGAAGTTACAGTGAGTCAGTTAGAGAAGATTGTTGGGAGAATCTTTGAGGTAAAGCGCATCACCTTTTCAGATGATGAACTACCAGTGGAAGGTACGGGACATAACCAAGGCCTCCATATCACTGTAAAGTGTGAGCTTTCATATGTCACTCGAGTTCTAATTGACGGAGGGTCTGGGGCAAATATTGTCCCTTGTCAACTCTACAAAAATTGAATGTTAATGTTGAAAGGGTACGACCCAACAACGTATGTGTTAGGGCTTTTGATGGGTCCAAAACAGATGCCATTGGGGAGGTAGAGCTCATACTAAAAATAGGGCCTGTCGATTTCACCGTGAATTTTCAAGTGCTGAATATCAATGGATCCTACAATCTATTGTTGGGAAGATCATGGGTGCATAGAGCTGGGGCAGTCCCCTCTACGTTGCATCAAATGATTAAGTTTGAATACGATCGACAAGAAGTGATTGTTCATGGTGAGGGGGATCTGTCAATCTACAAAGACTCTTCCCTCCCTTTTATCAAGGCGAATAATGATAACGAGGCATTGGTTTATCAAGCTTTTGAGGTAGTGGTTGTTGAGCATATCCTCGAGGGGAATCTCATTTCAAAACCACAACTGCCCATGGCATCCGTGATGATGGTAAATAAAATGCTGAAGCATGATTTTGAACCAGGTAAAGGCTTGAGGATCTTCTTGCAAGAGAGAGCTTATCCGGTGAGTCCACGAAAGAGTCTTGGTACTTTTGGCTTAGGATACAAGCCTAGAGTCGAGGACAAAATGAAGCCCAAGAAGCAGAAGAGAGATGTATGGTCACTTACCAAGCCTATACCACCCATATACAAATCTTTCCTCAAAGCCCGCATAATAGAATCTTCTGAGTCACCACTCCCAGAGCCAGTACTGGAGGTTCACGAAGAATTGATCAACTATTTTCAAGATTTATTTGTCGAGGCTGATATGATTGAACTCGGAAAAGGCACTAGCGATAGAGATGTGTAATTCATTGGTCCTGATGTCCAGCTGAACAATTGGGAGGCCACTCCTCTCCCCATTAAGAATGAGTCTTGGTAGTCTGTCTTGTTTTTCTTTTTGTCATCCGATTAATTCAAGGGTTGTAATTCGGATTTTGTCTCGTCGTTTTATTTCAAACTCTCTATTTTCCTTTTCAATAGGATGTAATTGTGTTTTTATTTCAGTCTAATATATTTATTTTGTTTTCTTCTATACAGTTCTTTCTATGCCGATTCTAGTGATATGACATGCATGCAGAATTTTTCACCGGATCTTAAAATCCAATCTAATCTTCGACCTAATCTAGAAATATTAAGTCAAGAAATCGAATATGATGAAGACGAAGTATTTGAAGAAGTAAGCAGGGATTTCAAATATTTTGAGAATAAATCAAACCCAAATATGAGTGAAACTGAGACGATAAATTTAGGGGATCATGAAAATAGTAAAGAGACTAAGATAAGCGTACATGCTCGACATCAAAAAGAGGATATAATCTAGGCTCTGCTTGATTACAAGGATGTTTTTGCGTCATCTTATGATGACATGCCTGGATTAAGCACTGACATGGTGGTTCACAAGTTGCCGATTGATCCTAAGTTCCCTCCAGTAAAGCAAAAGTTGAGAAAGCTTAAAACTGTCATGAGTGTAATAATTAAAGAGGAAATCACAAAGCAACTTGAGGCCAAAGTCATTCGAGTCGCTCAATATCCTTCTTGGTTAGCCAACATCGTACCTGTCCCTAAGAAAGACGGCAAAGTTCGAATGTGTGTTGATTATCGTGATTTAAACAAAGCAAGTCCAAAAGATGACTTTCCTTTACCCAACATCCATATTTTGTTGGACAATTGTGCTAAACATGAGATTGCATCTTTTGTGGATTGCTATGCGGGTTATCATCAGATTATTATGGATGATGAAGACGCAGAAAAAACGTCTTTTATCACACCATGGGGTACATATTGTTATCGAGTCATGCCATTTGGGTTAAAAAATGCAGGAGCAACTTATATGAGGGCAATGACAACCATGTTTCATGATATGATGCATAAAGAAATCGAAGTTTATGTGGATGATGTGATCATTAAATCAAAAAAATAGTCAAATCATGTGCAAGACTTAAAGAAGATTCTTCGAAAGGCTTCGCAGGTATAATCTCAAGCTTAATCCTGCAAAATGTGTATTTGGAGTACCGTCAGGAAAAATTTTGGGGTTTATAGTCAGTCGACGAGGTATCGAGTTAGATCCTTCAAAAATAAAAGTCATTCAGGAACTGCCACCTCCAAAGAATAAAACTGAGGTTATGAGCCTTCTAGGAAGGTTAAACTACATCAGTAGATTCATTGCTCAACTCACAACAACTTGCGAGCCCATTTTTAAGTTGTTAAAAGAGAATGCCACAGTTGAATGGACCGAAGAATGTCGAAAGGCTTTTGAAACGATTAAGAACTACTTATCGAATCCCCCTGTGTTGGTTCCTCCCGAACCGGGCAGATCATTGATACTATATATGTCAGTACTGGACAATTCTTTTGGATGTGTATTGGGTCAGCATGATGGCACTGGGAAGAAAGAGCAGGCCATTTATTACCTCAGCAAGAAATTTACCGTTTATGAATCGAAGTACACCCTTCTCGAAAGAACGTGTTGTGCCCTAACTTGGGTAGCACAGAAGTTGAAGCACTATCTTTCATCTTGTACTACTTATCTCATTTCTCGTATGGATCCGTTAAAATACATTTTTCAAAAGCCCATGCCCATGGGCAGGCTTGCGAAATGGCAAATATTACTCACAGAGTTTGACATTATCTATGTGATGCGGACCGCAATGAAAGCTCAAGCCTTGGCAGATCATTTGGCAGAGAACCCTATTGATGATGAATATGAACCACTTAAGACCTACTTTCCAGACGAAGAGGTATCATGTATCGATGAAGTTATTCATAATAAGGATCAAGGATGGAAGTTGTTCTTTGACGGTGCTGCTAACAAGAAGGGAGTTGGGATAGAAGCAGTTCTTATGTCTGAATCAGGGGAATATTTCCCTATAACAGCCCAACTTAGATTCTATTGTACCAATAATATGTTAGAGTATGAGGCTTGCATTTTGGGTTTGAGGTTAGCTGCTGACATGGGCATCCAAGAGTTGCTAGTGCTAGGAGACTCAGACTTACTGGTCCATCAAATCCAAGGAGAATGGAAGACTCGTGACCCAAAGCTCAAACCATATCAACATTGTTTACAAGATCTTTGTCGACAGTTTGTGTCAATAAAGTTTAGACACATTCCTAGAGTTCATAATGAGATTGCTGATGCATTGGCAACTTTATCTTCGATGCTGCAACATCCTAACGAAGCTTATATCGACCCTTTGTACATACAAATTCGTGATCAGCATGCTTATTGCAACTTGGTGGATGAAGAATTTGACGGTAAACCTTGGTTCCATGATATTAAAATATATCTTCAATCTGGAGAATGTCCTACTAATGCCACTATTAATCAAAAAAGGACTATTCGACGACTAGCTAGCGGGTTTTTCTTAAGCGGAGGCATATTGTACAAGAAAACACCTGATTTGGGTCTTCTAAGATGTGTAAATGCTAAAGAGGCTTCAACAATCATGATTGAAGTACACTCAGGAGTTTGTGGACCTCACATGAATGGATATGTTCTGGCAAAGAAGATACTTCGAGCAGGTTATTATTAGCTCACCATGGAGCGGGATTCTATACGGTTTGTTCGTAAATTTCATGAATGTCAAATACACGGTGATTTGATACATTATCCTTCATCCGAGTTGTATGCGATGTCTGCTCCATGGCCTTTCGTGGCATGGGGAATGGATATGATTGGACCAATAGAACCAAAAGCATCGAATGGTCATAGGTTCATCCTGGTGGCCATTGATTACTTTACAAAGTGGGTGGAAGTAGTAACTTTCAAGTCAGTGACCAAGAAGGTCGTGGTGGATTTCATTCATTTCAACATCATCTGTTGATTTGGTATTCGAAAGGCAATTGTTACCGATAATGCTGCAAATCTCAACAGTCACTTAATGCAAGAGGTATGCCGTCAATTTAAGATTGAACATCAAAATTCGACTCCTTATCACCTAAAAGCAAAGGGGGTTGTAGAAGCTGCCAACAAAAATATAAAAAAGATACTTCGTAAAATGGTGCAAAGTTCTAGACAATGGCATGAAAAGTTGTCTTTTGCTTTGTTGGGTTATCGCACTACAGTTCGTACGTCAGTGGGTGCCACCCCATATTCACTGGTATATGGGACTGAGGCAGTTATACTTGCAGAGGTTGAGATTCCATCCCTGCGGATTGTTGTAGAGGCTGAAATTGATGATGATGAGTGGATCAAAACATGCTTGGAGCAATTAAGTTTGATTGATGAAAAGCGAATGACATCAGTATGCCATGGACAATTGTACCAGAAAAGAATGGCACGAGCATACAACAAAAAGGTGCGTCCCAGACGTTTCGAAGAGGGTCAATTAGTGTTGGGACGTAATTTGCCACACCAGGCTGAAGTCAAAGGCAAATTTTCTCCAAATTGGAAAGGACCATTCATTGTAAAGAAGGTATTATCCAATAATGCTCTTTACTTAGCAGATATAGAAGGCAAAATGACAGAAATGGTCATCAACACTGATGCTGTGAAGAGATATTATATATGATGTGATTTTTCGGTATTAGAAACCCTTATGTTTGGACTTGACATTTCAAAGGTTGATATAATAGAAATTCTTGGTTTTGTGTCTAAGTATTAATTCATATGTTGTCACCCTTGTTGAGAGTTAATTTACTTTCTTGTTTCTTGTGCTTCCTTGGCTCTTCATTTAAAAAAAAAAGAAGAAAATCAATCATCATGAACTACGTTTGACCTGATTCTTGTTTCGATAAGATACGTAGGCAACCCTAGTATAGGGTTCGTTCTAACCAAATAAAAAATTCAAAATTCCATATTTGTAAAAAACTGGGGCAAAAGTCATTTTTTTTTCCTATCCCAAAGCTAAAGTCAATCCCATCATTTAAAGTCGTATTTGAGCCTTCATCTTGTCATTTCTTTCTAACCTTGTATAAAAGTTGTGTTTCAATCAAAGAAAGACATTTGGATCAACCTTTGAAATGTCAAGTGTAAGTATGTTAAGGGTACAAATGATGAAACCATGAGAGAGTCTTATTGGTGAAAACACTAACTGGGCATCATAAGGTGAATGTGAGTTGAGAGAAACAAAAATGAAAGAGTCTTATTGGTGAAAACCCTAACTCGGCATCATAAGGCGAAAGTGAGCTGTGAAAAAAAGAAAAGAAAAGATAGAGTCTTATTGGTGAAAACCCTAACTGGGCATCATAAAGCGAATGTGAGTTGAGAGAAATAAAAATGAGAGAGTTTTACTGGTGAAAACCCTAACGGGCACCATGAGGCGAATGTAAGTTGAAGGATTCAAAGTGAATGAGTTTTAGTGGCAAAAACTCTCGTGGACATCCCAAGGCGAATAAGAGTTTGACGTTATTTATGACTTCGTCAAATCGTTGGGGCTCCACATCAAGATTAGATGATCAATAATGGTTGAGGAATAGATTGGATGGACAAATCGGGTATCAATTCAAATTGCATGTCATGATCAGTAGAGTCGGCTACCACACTCAGATAAATTTTTCTTTCTTACTCTCTCTAAAAGAGATTTTTCATCGAGTCATTTTCTTTTATTCTTGTGTAGTGTATATTTTTCTTCCCCTTTTCATCACTTGGTTTCACATGTCCTTGAGTTGAGTTTGTGTCAAACAACCGAGAAAGGATTTCAAGACTGTCTACCAACTTTCTGGATTGTACAAGGCAAAGCATCATGCCAATGAGTTGTCATCTATTGATAAGTTCTGGATTTAGAAAAGTCCACAATTTAATGAAAGCTAAAGAAGGAGTATCGTGAAATGAAGGCGGATATGGGATTTAAGTCGCTCGAAGAAAGCAAATTTGGGTGCATACATTCAATCAATAACGAGCATTGTCCGGTTGGGAATAAGTAAAACATGACAAGTGCTAGCAATCCTCGTCAAAAGGCAAAACCACAAACCAACCACCACGTTTTTAAACTCACAAATTTTCTTTGTTTAAGCAGGGACACAAGTTATTTCAAGATCAAAGATCCAAAAACCTAGATGTTCAATTTAGTCTACGAAGAGCTAAATGGCAACATTGCACAAGAATTATAGTCCTTATTGGGTAAGTGTCTGTTTGTCTTATTAGTCTATGGAACATAGTGTAGAAAGGACCCTCTTGAATAATGGGGTTTGGTGTAGCAAGGACCCTCCTGAACAATGAGACTTAGTGTAGCAAGGACCCTCCTGAACAATGGGACGTAGTATNGAACAATGAGACTTAGTGTAGCAAGGACCCTCCTGAACAATGGGACGTAGTATAGCAAGGACACTCCTGAATAATGGGATGTAGTATAGCAAGGACCCTCCTGAACAATGGGACGTAGTCTAGCAAGGACCCTCTTGAACAATGGGACGTAGTATAGCAAGGACCCTCCTGAACAATGGGACCTAGTATAGCAAGGATCCTCCTGAATAATGGCATGTAGTATAGCAAGGACCCTCCTGAACAATTGGACGTAGTATAGCAAGGACCCTCCTGAGCAATGGGATGTAGTATAGCAAGGACCCTCCTGAATAATGGGGCGTAGTATAGCAAGGACCCTCCTGAATAATGGGACGTAGTTTAGCAAGGACCCTCCTGAACAATGGGATGTAGTATATAGCAAGGACCCTCCTGAATAATGGGACGTAGTATAGCAAGGACCTTCCTGAATAATGGGACGTAGTAAATAGCAAGGACCCTCCTGAACAATGGGACGTAGTATAGCAAGGACCCTCCTGAATAATGGGACGTAGTGTAGCAAGGACCCTCTTAAATAATGGGACGTAGTATAGCAAGGACCCTCCTGAACAAAGGGACGTAGTATAGCAAGGATTCTCCTGAACAATGGGACGTAGTATAGCAAGGACCCTCCTGAATAATGGGACATAATGTAGCAAGGACACTCCTGAATAATGGGACGTAGTATAGCAAGGACCCTCCTGAATAATGGGACGTATTATAGCAAGGGCCCTTCTGGATAATAGGACTAGACTAACATAATTTTATTTAACCGGTTCATCATGAAGAATAGAGTTGGTGTAAACCCGCATAAGCCCTCTAAAGAGTACATCGCAACAAAGCTCGAATCGTTTAAAGTCTCGATTTAAAGCTAAGAACCATCTTTTATTTTTCTCACAAAATTTTCTTATATTAAACTGGGGCAAAATTTTGTGTTATTATTTTTTGTTTGTTTTAATTCAGGAATCTAGTGATAGAATGGGGTCAATCCACATTTCCAGCTCAGGATCTTGGATGAAAAAAAAGTGTAATTTTCAAGATCAATTTCGATTGAAGAAGCAGCAACTCATTCTAAAAAAAAAAAAAAAAAGAGTCAATAACCAAGTACCAGTAAAAGGAACCTACCTGGAGAAAGACGTTTACCTTTGAACTCATTTGAGATGAAAATCAATATCTCATAACTCAACAAGCGCGAAGACTCAAGTCAAGGTTCAAGAGAAGCTACATAGACAGGGTCATGTATTTGTATTTCCATTAAATTTTTCGTCTTTTATATTCATGTAACAATAGGAGTCGTGAACTGGAGCCTCAAGGGGATCTCACTTGACATCCAACTCATCATTTCATCTCCTTGAACTACACGTGACCTGATTCCCTTATAAACCGAAATATGTCGGATGTCCAAAACTAGGACTCGGTCAAATATTTTTCTTTTAGAATAAGAGTCCGTTCAAAACTTGTCACGTTGTCCACTTCTTTGTCTGAAAACTCTTCGTGTTTTCAGTCAAAGAGGGGTAAACTGTAGACACGTAATTTTTGATCGAACTTAAATTTTTACACCATTTTTAGAGCTGAAATATTTTTGTAAATATAAATTAAACATTTTGACTTTCTCTTATTTTTATTAAGTTTATTTTAAAAGATTTGAAAACAACAAAATATAATCACTTTTTAAGGTAAGTTTTATTGTCAATTGTTTAAAAAGAAATGGAAGATTACAAAAAATCTATATTTGAAATTAAGTTTTTATAAATAAGCTAGTATTATTTAGTTGTTTTTTATATATATATAGCTAGTTGACTTTTTCTTAGATTTTTATTAATTTTAAATAATTAGTTTATATGTTATTATAATTTATTATTTGTAGTTAGTTATTATTCTTTTAAAAGTAGAGTAAAACTAAAATTAAAATAAAAAATAACCTAAATAATCTAACAAACCTACCCCACTCCTACTCCTATCCAAAACATACTACACATACAAAACCAAAAAGGGAAAAGGAGAACAAAAGCTTTTGACTTATCTTCCAAAAATTAAAAAATAAATAAGAAAAGAAAATAAAACCATCATCAAGTTATACTCCCACTTTCTCTCAACTTCCCCACACTCCCACTCCCTCACGTTTTTCTCCACATTCCACACCCCACACAATACAACCCACTACCCCACACCTACACCTATCCTAACACCTATATACATACACCCACATACTACAAAAAAAGGGGACACACATAAAAGGTACACACAGAGATATAGGCATTAAAAAAAAAAAGCAATACATATTGTACTTTCTCACATTGTGATTGAAGATCTAGAAATCTATTTTCGTGGTTTCAAGTTCGTGGCTCCTGATTATTTGTCCTTTCTTCTCGTTAACTAATTTTCACAAGAGGTAACATTTATTTGTATTTTATTTTTTGCATAATTTTATGTCATTATTGTGCAAGAATTAATTTCAATATATTGAAGTTGTTCAGATTTCGTATGTGTTT
Source organism: Solanum stenotomum (assembly GCF_019186545.1). Lineage (NCBI taxonomy): Eukaryota > Viridiplantae > Streptophyta > Magnoliopsida > Solanales > Solanaceae > Solanum > Solanum stenotomum. Next base: position 8,017,813 of record NC_064287.1, on the reverse strand, counting down.
AATCTGTTAATATTTTTAATGTTGTGTACTGAAATATATTCGAACATGCTATATGACATGTGAGTATTTCTTACATGTTTAAGAGTCCATTCCTCGCTCTTTTTCCTTAATTAATTATCAAAGTTTTTATGTTTGTGTCTTACTAAGTTGAATGAATTCTTTGTTTGATAGTATTTAGAAAAGTATTAAGTCGTGTTTTATGCTATAATATATGTGTTGTCTTGATATTTAGGGTTCTAACAAAAAATAATAATAATAAACTTGTTAGGATAAGGAGAAGCTACGAACACAAATTAAATTAAAATAGATTAAAAAGAAAAAGAAAATAAATGTACAGAATGTCAAACAAATTTTTTTTTAAAAATATAAAAAAGAACAACGAAAAAAAATAATGAAACAAAAGGAAAAAAAAGAAAACAAAATAATAGCACAACAAAAAATTAAAGTAAAAAGCAAAGAAGAAAAACAGAATGTAAAAAAAAATATACAGAACGTTAAAAAAAACAAAAAAAACTTACAAAGAACAAAAAATAAAAAAATAAGAAGAGAGAAGTAGAATGAAAAAAATAATAATATAAAATTAATAAAACAAGATGTGCAAAAAATTTAAAAAAAAATAAAAAAAAGTACAAAAGTCATCTAAAACAAAGTGTTCCTGTTATTCTATATGACATGTAGATAATATTAGTTTAAATTTAGTATAATTTTTATTTTTTTTAATTCTTTTTTATTTTTTATCTTTTCTCTAAAAAGGGCCTTTTATGGGTTCATTAATTATATTATTAGATTTGGTTTAAATAACTTACAAAAAAATAAAAGTTTTATCTTAAGATCTTTTTTACTTTATTGTTAATAAAATAGGTCAACATGTGTCATTAATCATTAGTTTAAGCGTGATTTTAATTCATATGTTTGTCGTATTCAAAATTTATTATTGAGATTTAGAATAGTAAAAAGTATATATATAAATTAACCATGCTCTGTTTTGTTAATATCTGAAGCATAATTGCGTCAAGATAATAAGATTCAACATAGCCGAGTGGGGGTAATTGAAATATAGGAAAATTTTGAACACTATAATATTTTGATGTCTCTATCTATTTTAGACTATTTTACTATAATCATAGGTATTTATTAGGCTCTATTATACATTATATGAGCAATAATAATTAAATTTCATCTCAATTAAGAATGTGGTTCCACATCTTTTTGAGATACTTAATAAATTAAAGGATGCGGTTACGCACCTTGACCAAATTATTTTGATAATTAATTTTGTTAATTCAAACCAAGAAGTATAAATTGAGATTATGAGGTGTGATGAACTCGAGAGGGGAAGACAGTTAGGTCTCCAAATGTCAAGACCGAGAATACAGTTATGCATCCGGTTTAAGACTAATAAAAATTCAACAATTAAAAATAAGCAAACCATGACATATAGACACAAATTATCCAAAAAAATATATCAAGATAAGCATAAGTCAATAAAAGTGACCGTGCTAAAACCACGGGATTCGAGGGATGCCTAATACCTTCCCCTCGGTCAATAGAATTCCTTACCCGAATTTCTGATTTGCAGACCAAATAAAGAGTCATTTCCTTATGATTAGGGATTAAACAAAAAGGTGACTTGGAACACCATAACTCAATTCCAAGTGGCGACTCTGAAAAATAAAATGATCCCTTAATCAATAACGTCACTTAAAATGGAAAAACCCTTTCGCCGCCGTGCGCAAAAAGGGGTGTGACATCAAGCTTGTACTTAAAGTTGCCTCGTGTTTTACTCTTTGATAATGAAGCTTAGAGGTCCCGCAAATGCAGAGAACAAGAAGTTTACCCTTTGCAAATGTGGTAAGAATCCTTTGAAAGCGAAGGCAACAGAAGCCAAAGTCCCGCGAATGTGGTCAGGTCCCCGCGAAAGCGTAGGTTAGAGGCCTAACCCTTTAGAAACGTGGCCTGGACCCCGCGAAGGCGGTGACCACCTCTCATGGTCTCCATAAACACGACCTAAGGCCCGAGAAATCGAAGACCAAATTTGGCTTGCACCAGCGGATGCATAACATCTAGTTTTGGCAACTTGAAAAACTCACGGAACAGTCAAATTTTTCATGTGAGATCATATCGACAAAAAGTGGCCCCCCATCAAAACTCTATTTAAGCCAACATCCACAAGGGGGCTCACAATTAGCCCGTGAGCCTCGAGATTCGCATAAAGGGTTGTTCAAGAAAAAAATTGATATTCTAGAGCTAAGCACACTAATGGAATTCTCATCCGGGCACGTTTACGAAGAATATTGACCAATGTCAAACTTTAAGCCTTAACTTGAAAGTTAAAACGCCTAATCGTACAAACTCGCATCGAAATCCTCGTTAGCCGTGCTAGCCTAAAACTACCCTTGTAGGGATGATGGAATTATTAGAATTAGATTCCGATGTCGTCTTTCTGAACTTTTGATAAAAAATGACTGTTCAAGGTTCAAAAGCTCCTGAACATAGAAATTCACATAAAAACCAAACAAATGACTAGCTAGGTGACCGAACTGGTAGTCTCAACAAGTCATATATGACTAGGGGTCACTATATGAATGCTATAAATGATGAATAGATGCGTAAAAGGGTAGAAAGAAGCGGAAGCAAGAATTTAAACAATAGAACATAATTAGACCGGAACAAGCCAAAACTATATACATAAAGGATCCCTCCTAGAACCTATAAGTCACAAGTACATAGTAGTACTAACAAAAGAGTACAAGTTCCAAATCTGGTCAAACAACAAAGCTTGTTTCAAACATGGAAAAGACTCGCTATACAATATAAAGAAGAAGAACACTACTAAAAAACAGTAAATATCGACCTAAAAATTACCAACTTGCGGAGGTCGGTATTGTTAAAAGGAATAAAAAATAAAATAAAATTTAGGGAACCGACTACAAGGAGTCGGGTTTTATGCAAAAATGAGCGGGAAAACCAAATACCGACCTCTAGATGTTGGATTTTTTCCCGAAAAAAATGAATTACAATAAAAACCGACCTCTTGAAGTCGGTATTAAATGAATAAATAAATAACAATATTTTATTTTTCTCAATTAATTATAAAAAACAAAATCAAGAAATATTTGAATAAATTTTATTTAAATCGTCTTCTAGAGGACGGTTTTGTCTAAAATAAGAAATAAAAAAATTATAATACCGACCTTCGAAAGTCGGTAAAAGGAAATAGTAAGTAATCAAATTATTTTTTATTAAAATATTTATATAGTGACTTCCAAAAGTCAATACCTTTATTTTTATCTATTAATTTTATCACAGCTGACCTAAAGTGATTGGTAATAATTAGCAAATTAAGAATAGAATATAATCTTATCTAAATTTAAAATGCAGAAAATTAATAAATTAATATTTTCAATTAAATTTAAACAAATCGTCCTCCGGATGACGGTTTTATGTAAATTAAAAAAATAAATTAATATAAAATACTGACTTCATGTTGTCAGTAATATTTAATTTAACGTGATTATTTTATATTTATCTTAAAATTTAATGTACCGACATCATCATGTTGGTATATGTTATTTAATCTAATTACTTTTAATAAAGTCGACATCTGGAGTTCAGTTTTTTTTAAAAATATTTCTATTAATCATAATTTTGCTATTGTGCCTAATAATAAATTTTCATTTTATGCCTTTAATTAATTGTTTTGAAATGTGTAACAACTTTGTATACATTTATAAAAAAAATAATAATTAGAATTCGTGGAATATACAAAGAAACATCAATAATCCATATTTAGAGTATGAAATTACGTTGATATTATTTTAGATACAATTAGATATTTCTAGATTTAAGTACAAATTCTATCAGTTCGTCATCCAATCATGAACTTAATATCTCATGTAATGATGAAGCGGTGAAGAGCTAACTTATAATCCATCCGAGTATGAAATGCAAGATGATACTCGTTGAAATATCATAACAAATTAAAGTTATATCAATAATTAATTGTTTAATTATTTGTACATATAACCTTTAATGTCTTATCTCGTTTTATGAAATAGACAATAGAACATCGTAAAGTATTGTAAAGGATAATTAATCGGAGTATGTAATACGTTGATTATATACTCGTCGAATAGTATAACAAACCAACTCTCTCTCTCTGTCTCTCTCTCTATCTCTCACTCACACACACACTATATATATATCAAATTATTAAAGTTTGTACGCCCGAATTTAAAATGGATTTCTCGTGATGTTGTACGCAAAAGGTAAAATAATAATCGATTGAAAATGTATGAAATATATTGATTGTAGGAGATTATATATACTCGTCAAGTATTTTAACAAATCAAGTCCTATATATTAATGGTTTAGATATGAAATACATTATCAATTAAAGAAATACCGATGATCAATTCAAGAAGATTTATATATTAAATTTGATATTGATAAACGTTTGTTGATCGATAAAATTAAATTTATATAATTAGGAGGTAATATATATGTACGTAATTTTAATTAATAAAATCGACCTCAAGGGGGTCAATTTATATTAAAATAAATTAATAAACACCGACCTCAAGAGGCCAGTATATATAAATTATTATTTTATTTAAATCATATCGATTTCATGATGTCGGTATTTATTAGATAATTATTTTAAAAGATACCGACATCCTGTGGTCGGTAAATTAACACTTCTTTTAAAAAAGGAATGATAATTATTTTCCCTTTTCTCTCAAAACCCTACCTCTCTCACTCCTAAATCTGACCACCTCTCTCAGCTGCGCCACACCCCCGATCGACCCCAGCGCCCGCCCCTTGATCTACTCCACGCCAGAGCCGCAGCAGCAGAACGTCGCAGCTCCGCTGGTCGCCGACAGCAGGTAAGTTTGACTCTCAAAAATTCATTTTTAGTAGTTATTTAACACATCTTTGTCCTATGGGTTTGATAACTAGTTAGAGACTAACAAATAGAAGAGGAAATCTGAAGTTAGTGTCGGAAATCTAAAATTAGTGAAGAGACCATTTCTTTTGAGGTTTAAGTGAATTAGAATTACCAACTTTAGCAAGTATAACTATATAAATATTTAAAAATAGATAAATACTATATTTTCTTTTCCAAAAGAATGGAAAATTTTCAAAAACATTAAATATAAAGGCAAGTCCAAGTCACGAAGTGCTCACTTTCACCTTTGATCCAAAAGTTGTTGCTGGCACTAAATAGATGCATAGTGTAGTATAAGTACCAAAGAAAAAGTACCCAGTAGGCATTATAGGTTAATTGAGCAAGGATGGTAAAACAATATGAAAAGGTAGAATCTAGACACCAATAAAGGTCAAAGTGGAATTTAAAGAAAAGTACACAAAAGTACAAGAAATAAAGACTAAATACAACTAAATTAAACCTAATTGGACCCATAAGCCCAAAAGGTACACTCGTGCGCAAGTTTAAGTAAAATCCGAACGAACCTCTATAAGCTTGACATGTACACAAAATAGCTAAACTACAAGAGCGAAGTAAAGTGAATCTAGATCTATTAAGCGTAATCAGGACATCGGGCCCAAGTAACAACCTCAAACCATAAGCACCCAATAATGGGCCCGCCCATCAAGACAATAAATTCCCAAGGGCACCAGCCCAACTAGCAAAAGTAAACCCTAGGGCCGCCTAGACAGACAATAAACTCCCAGGGGCACTAGCCCAACTAGCAAGAGTAACCTGGGGGCACCAATAAGAGCATCACCCAGCCAAACAATAAAAACAAAAGGGCTCTGACCTAGCTAGCAAGACTAAACCCGGGGGTACCAATAAGACCATCGCCTAGACAATTAGTAAGCTCCCAAGGGCACTGGCCAGTTAGCAAGAGTAAACATGTGGGCACCAATAAGAACATTGAAGTATCATGATCATCTATAACCCAAACTACAATGGAACAACGTTTAACTCAAGGAATTGATAAAAAGGCTCTCGACCTGTGCGACTCTAATCCTGAGTCACTTAGCAAAGCATAAAACCTCTGGTATCGCAATGGGGCTGTAGAAATAGGAAGAGTGAATAAAAACTTGGTAAAACTGAATCAACACCTAAACTAAGGCTCATTCTATTAGACTTAACTCTGGTACTTCAGTCTATAAGGAGTTAAATCGTTGAAACGACGTCGGAGAAGAAATAAGTCCTAAAGACCTCAAATATCGCTTGTCTAAGGCAAAAACTAGTCTAGTCATAGACTAAGGCCAAGCATGCTTAATTATACAATAATAACAACATCCAAGTCAACACACAAAAATAGAACTAAACACATAATCGTCGACTAGCATGGTAATACACCTAAAATAGAGCTACTGAAGTCCTAAAACATGGTATCAAGAAAAGTAAATAAGAAAAACTAGGTACCCGCCCCCAATTCACTCTAATCAAAATGTAATCACACATTCAACCTCAATCTAACAGAAGGGAAGTCGTAGTCTACCTTTAGGTCGATCTCGCGTGCTCTAAATCACAATGTCAGAACTTTTCCTTGCGAACGGCCTCAGAATGTTGTCACACTATCGAAAATAGGATCACAACATCAATACAACCATTTCAACACCAAATACACATAAATGAAAATGGGCCAAGTTTTGAATCAAATGGAAATCATGGGACCCGAATTGGAATTTATAGAATTGACTCTGTCAAAAGGTCTAAAATATTACCTTGAACTTGTGTTCCAAAATGGAACACAATTCAGGGCTCGAAGCAGCAAGACAACCAACATACAACACTTCAAAATTAGAGCACAAAAACAAGTATGGCAGCCTACAATAACTTGAATTTACCTCGAATGGAGAGATTACAATAGTTTCCGACCATCCACACACATATCCCCAACAATTCATGATTACAAGACTTCAAATCACTGTAAATGGAGTTAAATTGATAGCATAATCACTGATGGAAATTGGTACTTAAAGGTGCCTTCCGTTTTTCTCTTTGCTAATGCAACTTAGAGGTGCTGCAAATGCAGAGCACAAGAAGTTTACCCTTTGCAAATGTGGCAAGAATACTTTGAATGTGAAGGCAAGAGAAGCCAGTTGCCCGCAAAAGCGTAGGCCAAGGGCCTAACCCTTTGCAAATATGGCTTGGACCTCGCGAAGGTGGTGACCAACTCTCATGGTGTCTGCAAACATGGACCAAGGCCCGAGAAAGCGAAGACCAAATTTGGCTTGCACTATCGGATCCATGTCAGCTAGTTTTGGCAACTTGAAAAACTTTGATGGGTTATTCCAAATTCGTTTAGAATCTCATATATGCAAACGAGATATGCTACCCTACCAAATTTGATATTCTGGATTCAATGGAGCAGTAAACAATTTCATGTGAGATCATATCGGCAAAAAGTAGCCCTACATCAAAACTCCATTTAAGCCAACATCCACAAGGGGGCTCGAAATTAGCTCACGAGCGTCGAGATTTACCAAAGGGTCGTTCAAGAGAAAATTCGATATTCTAGAGATAACCACACTGATGGAGTTCTCATCCAAGCACGTTTACGAATAGTGTTGACCAATGTCAAACTTTAGGCCTTAACTTGAAAGGTAAAATGCCTAATCGTACAAACTCGCACCGAAAGCCTTGTTAGCCATGCTAACCATGCTGCTAGCCTAAAATAACCCTTGTGGAGCTGATGGAATTGTCAGAATCGGATTCTGAGGTCATCTTTCTGAACTTTTGATCGAGAATGACTATTCAAGGTTCAAGAGCTCTTGAACATAGAAATTCACAACCAAACAAACGACTATCTAGGTGACTAACTGGTAGTCTCAACAAGTCATAATGACTTGCGGTCACTATAAGAATGCTATAAATGATAAATAGATGACATAAGCACAAAAATGACCTAGAGATTCATTACAATACTAATATTGACTCATTATAAAAGGAATAAAAAGGTAATTATTTTCCTGGACAATGCAACAAAAAGTTGTGCTACTTGAACGGTGGAAAAGGTAGTTTCAATTCTGACCCGATGAAAAGTTTTGCTTGTTGTTTTTAGACAATATTAATTTTTCCTTCTCTGTTGTTTTCTACTTCACTATTTCTGTTATTTTTAGTTGCTCTCAACCCTTAATAGACAAGATTTGTAAAAATGTGATAATGTAGAAAAATTAATGCAAATAGTTGTTCTAAGTGAAGAAAAATGGAAGGATCATGGTTTCATTAACACATTTATTCGATTGACAATATTTAATTGTTTTTGATTTCATTGATTAATGTAGTTTGTGTTTGATAGCATGTCATTACATTGTCAACTAGTAAAACAAATAAAATGAATCCTAGGAGAATCATGTGTTCTCAATTGATTATTTTCTTTCATTGATATTAGAGCCTATGACTTACTTATTTCCTAGTCACAATCTTCTTCCTCAAAAACCAATATTGCAGGAGACGTATTTATTACTTGTTGATTTATACGAAACAACACAATAAATTAAATTGTTGTTGAAGCATGATTTGTTTGGCTTTGATTGTTATCCAACATGTGTACTTTACTGAATTAAGAGAAAATTAGTTTTAATTATTTAGTTTAGTGATTCAAGTTATTACTGGATCTATTGAAAAATAAGAAACAAATGAGACCATTAAAAGATGTTATTGTTTGAAGAAGTACATTAATTGAGATGAACTCTTGATGATTAGAAAAGAAAAAGAAGAAGAAAAAGAAGAAGAAGATGATCTTGAAAATCATAGAATTCTATATTCATTAGAATTGAATCAGTTGTTACAATGAGTTGATCAGTACAACTTATATTGGTGTTTAGCCCACTATAATCCTAACTAACTATTAACTAATTTAACAAACTCCTAACCAATTAGTTAATGTTATAGTTACGTTATATCTAATTACACATAGACCCTTTAGGACTTTAAGTAAATCCTTCTTAAACACTCCCCCTCAAGTTAGGTGCTGCAAATATGTTTTGTATACCTAAATTGGAACTCAAAAACTCATGTTGCACTCTGGATAATCCTTTTGTTAATATATCAACAGGCTGCTCACTTGTAGGAATATAGTTAGTTGAAATCAGTCCTTGAATAACCTTTTCCATAATGAAATGACAATCTATTTCAATGTGTTTAGTCCTTTCTTGGTATACTAGATTTGCAGCTATTTCTATTGCAGCCTTGATATCACTATACACCTTGACTGGAAGAGTAACATCAATACCTAGTTCTTTTATTATCCCAACTATCCAAACTATCTCTTCTACAGTGGAAGCTAAGCTTCTGTATTCTGCTTCAGCTGAGCTCTTGGAGACAGTTATTTGTTTCTTAGACTTCCAAGTGATGAGAGAATCTCCCATTTTTATTGCATAACCGGTTACTGACTTTCTAGAATTAGGACATGCGACCCAGTCTGCATCACAGTAGGCTGCTATCACATTGTTCTTATTACTGGATAGTAAGACTCCTTGGCCTGGTTGTTTTTTTCAGATACTTGACTATTCTGAGTGCTGCTTCCATATGAGACTGCTTGGGAGCTTGTAAATATTGACTTAGATTCTGAACGCAAAATGAGATATCAGGTCTAGTCATGGTAATATAAAGAATATTACCTATGAGTTTTTGATATGATCCTTGATCAGCAATAGGTTTTGCTTGATTAGTGCCTTTGAAAAGATGATCATCATACTCCTTAGTTGTTAACTTCACATTAATATCCATAGGAGTCATAGTAGGCTTTGCAGCACCAAGGCCAGTTTCAAAAATCAATTCTAATGCATACTTCCTTTGATGCATTAGAATTCCTTCCTTGGACCTAGCAAATTCAATAGCAAGAAAATACCTTAAATCTCCCAAGTCCTTCATTATAAATGCTTTCTGTAATGCATCTTTGGTTTCTTCAATTAGCTTGAGACTGTCACATGTAATAACCATTTGATGAAAGAAGACACCTATTACTTAGGGTATGAACACATTGGATTGGAGTTTTATTTTTACATGTGGTGCCATTGTCTATGTGACATTATTTTCTATAAGTTGGTGTACTTGCATGATATATAGAATCGTTATGTTGTTATTTTTATTTAAAAAATTATATATTTGTTATATAATTTTTATTGTTAATATTCAATTTAAGTAATTCTAGACAAGTGTTCCTTAATTGATTATGTTAGATTCTTTTTCATATTTGAATTTGGATCATGATTGAAAACACAGTGAACATTTGATTACAAATCTAATGTTAAACAAACTTTAATATAGTTGGTTATTTTAAGGATTATTATGTGTGTGAATTTTTTACTCCTAAAAATGTACATAAATATCTCAAAATAGTTAACATATTTTCATCAATATGTCAACTTCTATGAGAATATTGATCTCCAAACTTAAAGTGAAAAGCTAAACGGTGACCTAATATCAATATGATTTAGAAGAACAGAAGGCTCTAAAGGCTTTAGATGTGTCTATGATACCTCATAATATATCTTGTGTGTATTTTGCTATAGATGATTAATATCTCCTTTATTAATATTGTCTAGCTAAAAATAAATGGAAAACCATTTGAAAAACTTAAATTATTGATGCTCCATTGCAATTTGTTCCATCTAAAATCAATTATACAAATTAATGCAGTTTTTTAAAAAAGTAATCTAATGTTATTCCATGAGTTGTGGAAGAAACATGATTTTATTTGAGTATTTTTTCCAACTCTTCGGTTTGTGCCACTTTTGTTCATAATCTTTTTCTCCACATGAAAAATTAGATCTAAGGGGAAGGACATGTATCTTTCTATGATATTTAGAACATTTCAGGTGGTTATGTTCTCATAGGTACAATTTTAGAGTATGCATTTATAATGTAATTTGTGCTTGATAGCATGTGATTACGTTGTCGACTAGTAAAACAAATAGAATGGATATTTGAAGAATGGTGTGTGCATGATTAATTTTCTTTTTCAACTTCTTATTTTACTTTATTTTTTTGAGCTTATTATAGCTTTATACTACATATCAAGATTCAATCTATTATCTGCGTGGAATTTTGATTTTCCCCTCTTTGTTAGTTGCTTTTGCACTTAAAGTTCTATTTCTTTCAATATATTGTGTGTACAGTATCACGTTCGATATTCACCTACCACACTAGACAGCTGAAAGATCGAAAAAGGGAGTTGGACATTCAAACTGAATCTTTAAAAATTTCCATCATTTATTTTTGACATTTTAATATGCCTTGGTCCACCAATTCATCAATTATTTTTATTAGTATTACTTTTTTAAAACTTAAACTTCTAATTGATATTTTCATATACTTTGTAGGATTTAGAATTTGTTGTGGAAATATATTTTGCGTAAGGAGAAGATGGAAGCATGTTTTGATAAGCGTGAGAAGGATGGCCTATTGATTAATGGAAAGAGGGTTCTTTCTTTCTTTAAAGTAATGATTGAAGAAGGTTTCTTAGAAGTTCTGGTAAAGTGTGGTTCTTTGTTTATGCTTGTATCAATAAGTGGTTTTTCTTATTTTTAATTTAAGCCAAAAAATTTCAGTTTTTTCCTCCAAAGTTTGCTAAATCAGTTTCACATCTGATTGATCGAGAAATCAATCTGGAGGACTCATGTGGACTATTATGGAGGGTAACAGTATCTAATCATAAAGGTTCACTTGCTATTAAACAAGGATGGCCGGAGTTTTCATCAAAACATGATGTGAAAGTGGGCGAATTCATAGTGTTTCACTATGTTCTGAGTGATGAACACTTCATTGTTCAATTATTTGGAACAAGCGGTTGTGAAAAGAGGACTCTTCCAAAAGCAATTAGCCTGGTGGTTGAGTTGCATCAAAGAAAATATAATCATGGTAAACCAACAGAGGACAATCATGGTAAATCTCATCTTGGTATGTTTTCTGTTCACAACAAATTAATTGGTAGGATTTTTTTTGTTTATGTTGTGTTGTCTTAAACATTCTGTGCTTTGGTTGCCTTCCAACATTTTCTTATTGTTATTTTTTTTGTTGTTTTGTAATGAAAAAGTCGTCGGAAGTGAGCCTGCTGATTCAAGAGACACACCATCCCTTAACGCAATCAACTATTCATGTTTGGTAGATGTTGATGGTCGTAATTTTCTGGTAACAACTTATTTAAATATCATTCCTTCTCTCATTTTGGTGGATTGTAATATTCTTGATGTTTAATGGATTCTCTATGAATATTTATCAATCTACATTGCTTGAGTTTATATGATGTTATAGAGGGAATAATGTCTTTTTTACTCATTGAATCTAAACTGCCTTTATGTCTGTGCAGAAATTATCAGAATCCTGGCAAAAATATTTACCCAAAAGAGAAAAAGTTGGAAGGTGGATTGTTTTTCTTCGAGGGCCAGATAAAAGAATTTGGCCTACCTATTATCATAGCAGATCAAAGTTTGAAGTTTTGACAAGTGGATGGGAGAAAGTTACTGCAGCTTATGACATGAATGTGGGAGATAAATGTCTTTTCCAACTTATAGATAAACAGGGACATCTATTTGATGTACGCAAAATATTTGGAGTTGATTGCCTCAAGCAGTTACAAGAGGAATGAAACATAACAGGAGCTATGCCGGTTTTTAATTTATGGTTTCTTTTACCAACATTTAATCATTGTCGTGATAGGTCATATATTTTATACTATCATTCAAAAGTTGCAACTGTTACGCTAATACTCTTCACAAATTATCATTTCATCATACACAAACTTGAAACTTGTTGTCCCTGTTAAGACATGATCATGGTAACCTGTTCAGAAATATTTGCATCTCAGATGTCTGCAATATTTTAAGACTAATATTTTTTGTGTATCTAGTTACAATGTTTGTTTGATTTTGTATTCTGAGGTTCAATCTCAAGTAAACATGAATTGCTTGTCAGAATTTATGTTTTTTTTCTTCTTAAACTCGCAGATGCATGGTAATCCTATCCTGTAAAGTGAAACAACATAAACATAGTATTTAGATGCTTCTTATGATAAATTTAGGACTATAGTTGTGGATCAATTTAATGAAAACCCATTATTTTTTAAAGTTGTAACACCTGAAAAATTTCTAAGTTAAGACTCGAAATATTCTTCATTTTCATATAAGTTCGTATCAGATGATTCTTAAATTATGATTAGGTGTGAAAGTCAATTATTTAGTGTGATAATAAACTTGGAGATGAATTAAGGTCACAAGAAACCCCTAGCAAAAAGTTGAGTTGAAAGCTTCCTTATCGATTATGTTTTGAGATAAGATTATACTTAGGTCAACTTCAAACAATCATATCTCTCAGCATATAATGAAGTAGGTGTCCCGTGACCTATCAAATTAAAGGTATATGAGTTCTCTTTCCAACGCCACCAAGGATTGAGATCTGAGTAAAAAGTCATGACTGATTTTCTAAAGACGCTCGAACCTGGTAGCATGATGGCTCCGCGTTACAAAGTGAATACGGACCTTATTGTACGGTGGTATAAAATCTCAACTTCCAACTCTTTTTATTTATTTTTGAAAGGGTATTTTTGTCCTAAAAACATATAGGGAGTCATCTAAATCACCCTAAACATGTAGAAAATCAATTATCATAATCAAACCCTCTCACTCACTCCTAAATTCCTAAGCTAAAGAACTTCAAGAAACTCTAAGGCTAGGGTTCATCTTCCAAGATTTTCCTTCAAGTTTCTTCAACAACATTGTTCTTGCATGTATGTAAAGCTATCGAATTGATGGACTGAGTTCGTCCTTACGCCCTACATCTACTTTTTCTTTGTAAAGAATAATCTAAGGTTATATCCTTAGTTTTAATAATTCTTGAGATGAGTTTTGTTGATTAGTTCTGATTTCTATTTCCTGATTATTGAATTGCTATATCTTGTATTAATATTCTTGAGTTGATTGTTCATGTGTACAATTGAGCATTTATTGAGTTATTAATGAGAATCCTTTTTAACCAAACAATGGTCATAAACTAATTTTTTGAGAAAACAAAGATGAGTTTTGAGAAAAGTTTTATACATGATTGAGAAAGAGTAAAAGGGAACTACGTATTTCCAAATGTATCATTTTTATATTGAGAAACTTTGATTTCTAAAAAGAGTTTATGATTTCAAAGATATTTCAGAGTAGTTACCTCTTTTAAGAGGTTATTTTGAGTAATTACCTTAAAATATAGAAAAAGTATGTTTTATAAATTTTAGCATGAGTATATTATTGGAAGTAGTATTGAGCACCGATATGTGGATGAGTTCAGACAACTTAAAATCCTCATAAACCATGTCTGCCAACACGGTAAAGGATCTTACATTTTAGATGAATCCTTATTGTTTAGTGGATCCACTTAGTTGAGAGTATCTATACCTCGACATGGTATAGGGCAGTTCTGGTAGCGTGGGCGAGACATTGTATCATTATGCAGCTAATAGTGATGGTTGTCGGTTAGAAAATCTTCCAAATTGAGTTAAAAATATATTTTTATCATATCACTTAATATATTGAGTTCAGAGATGAATAAGCATGTGTAAACTTTTAATGATTTTACTCCTTTATTTTCTTTACATTCAGTTGAGTATCTTGCTTCAGCTTCTTCAGTTCAATTATTTATTTTCCTTAGATATATTATATACTTGTACATTCAATGTTGTCACACCCCGAGCCTATCTCCTGGACATGGCCGGTACTCGATAACCATTGCTGGTTCCCAAGCGAACCACTGGCTTGGCTCAATACTCAGCGGAAGACTTACTCAACAATATATGAACTCAAAAGTAAAGGTTTCTTAAAAGTTTCAAAATAATTAACTCAGAATATTTAAAAACATTCAACTGGCCAAAAGAAGCAACTCAAGTTTTGAACATTGACAATTAAAGTGAAACAGACTTCTCAAAATACTACTGTCTATGAAGCCTCTAACAACTATGATGTAAGTCGGGACAAGACCCACAACATCCTAATAAGACTGAAAGTAAACACGGAACCCTACGAAGCAAGGAGGCTCACCAAACCAAATTTGGAACTGCAACTGGTATTAACGGAGCGCCTGTTGATGGCCCTAATTACCTGTATCTGCATAATGAAAGATGCAGACCAAATGGCGTTAGTACATGGAATGTACAAGCATATAAGGGGAACTCTAAAGTACATACATAAGCTTGAACTGATAAAAAAGAAGAACACTGTCAAGCCCTAAGGCTACCCCCTAGACGTAAACACAGGACCTAGGATCACGAGTGACCCCAAGCTAACCCTGAGCTGTCATATCATAAGCAAACTAAACATATCTATGAAAAGATGAACTAATACGGAAGCTAAATCATGAGATAACTGAATGATGGGGAATACTAAATACTATTCTGAATATATAAAATATACTAAGAGTTTAGTGATACTGAACAATCACTCAAAATCTAACGCTGAATCTAATACTATTTCTAAAAAAGCCTCTAACTGACTAGAGTTGCTGGGACATGTCCCCAACTAACCTTAGAAAAACTAAATCTGAAGTGAAAGACTAAATCTAAAACCATGTCTATTGTCCTCGAAGTATGAGGCCTCACCACTGAAGCTGCTGAATGTGGATCGGGAATCGATCTATGCGTGATCTGAATGCTGAGAACCTGAACCTATATCATGAAAAGATGTAGCGCAGAGTATGCGTCGGTACTTGGAAGGTACTGAGCATGCATGATAGGATAAAAGCTAAAAAAATATAAGTTGAACAAAGAATAATTGAGCAATGACATAATCTGAACATGATGGAAATATTGAGATATACTGAAAAGAACTGAACTGAATGCAATGACCAAGTACATAACATGCTGAGACTGAATACTGAAGTATAACTTAAAACCTAGTCAAATGCACTAGAGTCTGACGGTAGGAGCTACTATTAACCGACATAAAACCATGTGAGCTAAACGTGGAGTCTGATGTATACGCCCCATCGAGCGGACCCAATATACCTTGACAAGGGTATAAAGGCATGACTATTCGATGTATACGCCCCATCGAGAGGACCCAATATACCTTTTCAGGGGTATAAAGGCATGAATGACGTGATCACTAAAGCTGATGCCTAACATATGTGACTTATAAACCTACGGGGGCACGTAGTTGTGGGACTGTGAGGGTACAGTGAAACCCTAGTCCACTCGGTGCTAAGCCTACTCCCAACTGAATATGTATATGATACATTATGACTGAAATATTGAATAGCTCAAAATACTGACATGCAAATCTGAGAATGTAACAATTATATATTGATAATGTGACATTTGAAACTGGAGCATGTATATTTTTTTAACTGACCTAGCATGTGTAATGCATGGACTAGGAGAATCTACACAACTAGGGTTCTGAGCTTCATGCAAAAAACTAAGCAACGATTCCACGAAAACATGATAATTTGATTAGGAATATTCTAACAGCTAAATCGCAAATAATATCTAAGGTTTTAGAAACCCAAGGTCTAAGAAGGATATATGAATCAAGAATCTGACTGAATTCTAGGGACCTAGAGGGTGAAAGGAACCCACTAGTGAAATCCCACATACCAGGTGACGAATTTCATGGAGAAATCTTTTGATTTTGGGGCTAGAACTTGAAAGAACTTGCTGGTCGTTCTCGGGGAAAATTGGCGCCTCTTTCTTCTCTTTTGTTCTAAGCTTGGTGAATTCTAGAGAATAATGGTTTAGGTAAAATCTGACTAGAATAATAGGTTAAAACTGATCAAAACGAAATAGTTTAGGGTTAAAATAATTAGAAAAACACCCAACTACCCCTAACTTAAAAGTCAACTAGCCCATCGACGGAGTTGACTGACTGATCGTACGTCGACTGACAGTGTGTCCTGTCAGTCGTTGTTTGGCTGTCAAAGGTCTAAATTCTAGGTTTTGAAACTAAAAGTTGATTAGCCCATCGATGGAGCTAATTGACGGGCTATGAGTTGAATGACAGTCCATCTTTTCAGTGGTCGTTTGGCTATCAGAGGGCTGAAATCTGGGTTCTAAAACTAGAAGTCGACTTGCCCATCGACGAAGCTGACCGAAGGTCCGAAGGTGGCCTTCATTGGTGGCACCTGCAACTTTTGAAAATCTGGAATTTTTCCTTTTTCGAATATGCGGTGTTACAAACATACTTACCTCATCTCAACTCAACTCAACTCAAGGATACTGAAACTCAGAAATACTCAACTCAGTTTAATATAAAAGCAACAATAAAAATGCAGTATAAAGAAATCTTTTAAAGCAGTAGATAATAACTCAATGTATTTAAAATACAATAATAACTCTTTTACTCTTATTTGAGAGATTTTCTAACCGACACTATCACTATGAGCTATGTGATAATACATCGTCTCGCCCATGCTGCCAGAGCTGTCCTATGCATTGTCGGAGTATAAGACATTCTCAACTAAGTGGATCCACTATAGGCTCGGAGCGTGACATAAGTACTTATAGCTTGAATTACCAAATTAAATGTTAGGGAAAATCATCACAACAATGTTACTGATCTATGAAATGAATGTCACAAAGAGAAGAGAATACCATTGTAACACCTCGCAAGTTAAAATAACTAGGAAAAAGCTAATATTGGAAATAGCCATTTTTGGAAAGAATGAAAATCTGAAAATGGCCATAACTCCTAGATCAGGATGATTTAGGTGTAGTTCCAGATATGGTTGGAAATCTCTTGGAATAATCTTTCCAACGTCGTCAAGTTTGCGCAATTCCAAGTTAGTATGGGTAAGTTATTCGCTTTGGAAGTGGGGTTGTTGGATTAAGGAAAGACTAATCCAGATTTTTGAAGGGTAGTTTAGTCTTTTCCTTACCCAATTAATTTAATTCATTTTAGTGAATTAATTAAGGGTCAAATAAGAAGGAGATCAGTTTAGTCAATTGGAAAATACGCTAGGGCTTGGAGAAAAGAGAAAAGAAGGGAAAGGAGAAGAGGAAAAACAAGAATTCGCCAAGAACGATCGGTTTTGGAGGTGGATTCGCCAAAGAATTGATCTTACAAGTTATATGAGTCTTTCATAGTGCTGGGTTCATTCAGCTACGCACCAAACATGTTTAGTTCAGCGAAATTCATCCTAAAAGAGTTTGAAAGTTGATGTTCTTGACATGTATCCTTTAATTTGAATGTTGTTCATGAATTGGGATGAATTGAGGAGTTTCAGAGATCTTTATGTTGAGTTTTAGAGTTGTTTTGAGTTAGGTTCTTGAGTACATATGCTAGGTATTGGAATCTAAAATGAATTTGAGATTAATAGTCGAGTTTAAGCGAATTGGGGCTGTAAAGCGGAGAAGGAAAAAGTCGAGCGTGAACTGGCACGCAAGTCCGCGTCGCGGACTTTCACCCCTAGTGACCAAAAAGTTTCTCCGCGTTGCGGTTAAGACGCGGACTCCTCTGTCTCAAAATTTAATTTCGTGAGTATTCATTTATAAACATCTCTGCGTCGCGGACTTGTTCCAAGATAGTGATTTCGTGACTTTTCTCATGTTTAGCTATTTAAGATCATTCCTAAACATCATAAGATCCTTCCTATCACAAATCAAAATCCTTGAATCCATAATTTAATTCAAGGACCACTTAAGAGTTAAGTCAAGAGTAGTTAAGATCAAAGTATAGAGAAGTTCTTAAAGTTTTCCAAAAGTCTTTTGTTTTAAGACTTGTGTTTTGTGTCCACTAAAGAGTAAATCTTTAAGTTCATTTCTTCAAAAGTATATAGGGACTATGTATTCCCAAAGGGTTTAAAATGTTTTCACATTTAAACAAGAAAGGAAACCTCGATTTCCAGAGGGCCTTCAGGCTAGTTTTCAGAAAAGAGTAATCGCTTTCTAAAAGAAGCATGAGGGGAAACTTTGATTTCCAAGATAGCATTTGAGCTAAGTTTTTGAGAACTAATCTCAAATCACAAAAGATATATGTTTTTAAACATAAAGAGCTAGTATCATATTTTGGGAGTAGTATTGAGCACCGATATGGGGGAGCATTCATAGAACCCACATCTCCCATAAACCATGTAGCCATCATGGGTAGAAAAGGGTCATAATTTTTAGATGAACCCTTAGTGGTTTTTAGCATAGACTAGTGGATTAACTTAGTAGTTCAGGTTCTATACCCTCGACAAGGTATAGAACAGGTCTGGCAGCATGAGGAAAATTTTTGTATCATCACAATAGCTCTTGCGTGATGATTGTCGGTTAGAGAAACTCCCACAAAATTTATTGTATTCTTATATACACTGTTTATTGTATTTTTACATACATTTCAGAGTTATATGTATCCTAGCATACACACAGAGTTGACATCATATTTTTAAAACAACCTTTCTTTATATTGCACTTGATATAAACTGCTTATATTGAAATGAGTTCAGTTATGTTGAGTTCAGTTGATCCAGGTAAGTTCTTCAGATTCCTTTCAAGCCTATGTTGTATTTAGCATTCCAACTCGCATACTCGTACATTCAAAGTACTGATGCTAGTTGGTCTGCACTTATTATGATGCAGACACAAGTAACTAGGATTGGTATCCAGCGCATTGTTGATCCTGTGAGCACTCCAGAGTCAGTTGGTGAGCCTTCTTGTATTCTGGAGGACCCCTTTTATTGACTTCAGTTATTTTATTAGTTCATTAGGATGTTGTGGGGCTTGTCCCATTATCCATCTCAGTTGTTTCTTAGACGCTTCATAGATAGTCAGTCAGTTAGTAGTTCAGTTGTCTTTACAATATCATCCAGATGTTGTTTACAGACTTCAGTTGCAGTTTTGGCTAAGTTTATATCTATTTAAAGTTATGTTTTGAGATTATCTTGTTAAGTTAAGTCTTCTGATGAGTAAATAAGCCAGGCCAAGGGTTCACTTGGGACCAACAATGGTTCTCGAGTGCCAGTGCGTGACAAACTTAGTATGAGAGCACTTAGTTCAATAGTCCTAGGGAGACTATGAAGCCGTGTCTGTAGAGTCCTAGTTATTGGTATGCAGCGCGCCACATCTTTAATTAGGAGGCTGCAACCTTTAGGAAAATTCCTCACTTCTTTTATACTCATTTCGTGCGTTAGAGGTTGATTTCTAAAAGGTTTCCTTCTAATTCATGCTTGCACGTCTTTTCAGATAATCATGCCTCCACAAAGAGCAGTCAGAGGTCGTCCCACTAGGAGAAATATTGAGGAGCAAGGGGTACCCAATGTACCTAAAGTGCAACCTCAAGGGGAAGTCACTAATGCTGAGTTCAGAGAAGCAATAAGGATGTTGAGTCAAGCTGTGACTAACCATGTTGGGCAACAAAGAGGGGCTCGACAAGAAAGGCTGCCACTTCAAGGATTCATGAGTTCTTCAGGATGAATCCTCCAAGTTTCACTGGTTCAAGCATTTTTGAGGATCCGGAGAACTTTGTTGATGTGCTAAAAAAGGTGTTTGATGTGATGCATGTTGCTGATACTGAGAGAGTTGAGCTAGCTGCATATCAACTGAAGGATGTCGCTAGGACTTGGTTTGACCAGAGGAAAAAGGGTAGAGCTAAGGATGCACCACCTGTAAGTTGGGGTACGTGAGTTCCTCACACTTAAGTAGGATTCTCTAAGTGTTCATGAATATGGGTTGAAATTCACCCAATTGTCCTGTTATGCTCCGGAAATAGGTGCGGACATGAGGAGTAGAATGAGCTTGTTTGTTGCTGGGCTGTCTCGTCTATCAAGTAAGGAAGGTAGGGCTGCAATGCTCATTAGGGATATGGACATCTCGAGGTTAATGGTATATGTGCAGCAGATTGAGGAATAGAACCGAAAGGATAGGGAAGAGTTTAAGAACAAGAGAGCCAAGACAGGGAATGAGTCCAGGCAACAGAAGAGTAGTGCCGACTGGTCATCTTTCCACCAGAAACAGAAGGGACTTGCTCTATCATCTGTTAGTGCACCTACACCTAAGAACAAATGTGAGTACAATAATCAGAACTTCAGAGATAGACCTCCTTATTCTCAGGGTAGTGTGGCATAAGGGGGTAGTAAGCCTCCTGTATACGCCAAGTGTGGTAGGAACCACTCAAGTACTTGTCGTGAGGGCTCCACTGGTTGTTTCAAGTGTGGTCAAAATGGGCATTTCATGCGAGAGTGTCCAAAGAATAGACAAGGTAATGGTAATGGGGCAATAGAGCCCAGTTTTCCTCAGTTGATCCACTAGACAAAGCTGCACCTAGAGGGGCTACTTTCGGTACTGGCGGAGGAACAAACCGCTTATATGCTATCAATAGTCGCCAAGAGCAAGAGGATTCGCCAGATGTTGTCACTGGTATGATCCAAGTCTTTGACTTTACTATTTATGCTTTGCTAGACCCAGGAACGAGTTTGTCTTTTGTAACTTCATATGTTGTTATGAATTTTGATATTATTCCTGAGCAACTTAGTGAACCATTTAGTGTTTCTACACCTGTTGGTGAGTCCATTCTAGAAGAGATAGTTTATTGTGATTGTCCCATTTTCGGTAATCACAAGAGTACCATGGCTGATTTAATTGAGTTAGACATGGTAGATTTTGATGTCATTCTTGGTATGGACTGGCTTCATGCCTGTTATGTCTTAGTTGATTGTAGAACTAGAGTTGTCAAGTTTCAGTTTCCAAATGAGTCAGTCTTAGAGTGGAAAAGTAGTTCAGCAATGCCTAAGTGTCGTTTCATTTCGTACCTTAAGGCAAGGAGTTAGTTTCTAAGGGGTGTGTCTATCACTTAGTCCGAGTTAATGACTCAAGTGTTGAGGTGCCTCCCATTCAGTCAGTTCCTATAGTAAAAGAGTTTCCAGAAGTCTTTCCAGATGATCTACTTGGAGTCCCTCCTAAGAGAGATAGACTTCGGTATTAACATTCTTCCAGCTACTCGTCCTATCTCTATTCCGCCATATAGAATGACACCAACAGAGTTGAAAGAGCAGTTAAAGGATCTCTTAGATAAGGGCTTTATTTGACCAAGTTTCTCACCTTGGGGCGCTCCGGTCTTATTTGTGAGAAAGAAAGATGGTTCCCTTAGGATGTGCATAGATTACCGTCAGTTGAATAAGGTTACCATCAGGAACAAGTATCCTCTTCCAAGGATTGATGATTTATTCGATCAACTTCAGGGTGCTTCTTGTTTTTATAGGATTGACCTCAGATCTAGCTACCATTAGTTGAAAGTAAGGGAATGGGATATTCCCAAGACAACATTCAGGACCCGTTATGGTCATTATGAGTTTCTGGTCATGTCGTTCGGTTTGATTAATGCACCTGTAACATTCATGGACCTTATGAATAGAGTTTTCGAACCTTATTTAGATATGTTTGTTATCGTCTTCATTGATGACATACTAATCTATTCAAGGAATGCAGAAGATCATGCTAGTCATCTCAGAATAGTTCTCCAGATTTTGAAAGATAAGGAGTTATATGATAAGTTCTCTAAATGTGAGTTTTGGCTTGAGTCTGTGGTATTCTTAGGCCACATTGTATCTGTAGACGGAATTAAAGTTGATACTCAGAAAATTGAGGCAGTGCAGAATTGGCCTAGACCCACATCTTCAACTGATATTAGGAGTTTCTTGGGTTTGGCTGGTTATTATAGGAGGTTTGTAGAGGGGTTCTCGTCCATTTCGTCTCCTTTGACCAAATTGACTCAGAAGACAGTTAAGTCTCAATGGTTTGAAGCTTGTGAGAAAATCTTTCAGGAATTGAAAATGAGGTTAACCACTGCCCTAATATTAACCATACCATTCGTACACAAGGTTTTGTGGTGTATTGTGATGCATCTAGAGTTGGTTTGGGTTGTGTGTTAATGTAGAATAACAAAGTTATAGCTTATGCCTCCAGACAGTTAAAAGTTCATGAGAAGAACTACCCAACCCATGACTTAGAATTGGCTGCTGTAGTATTTACTTTGAAAATATGGCGCCATTATCTTTATGGTGTTCATGTGGATGTGTTCACTGATCACAAGAGCCTTCAGTGTGTGTTTACTCAGAAAAAGCTCAACCTCAGATAGAGGAGGTTGTTAGAATTACTCAAGGATTATGAAATGAGTATTCTTTACCACCCAAGTAAGGCTAATGTTTTTGCTGATGCCTTAAATAGGTTGTCTATGGGTAGTACCGCCCATGTTGAAGAAGAAAGGAGAGAGCTAGCAAAAGATGTGCATAGACTTGCACTCCTGGGAGCCAGACTTATGGATTCCACAGAAGGAGGAATAGTGGTGATGAATGGGGCTGAATCATCATTAGTGTCAGAAGTAAAAGGCAAGCAAGACCAAGACCCTATTTTTCTTGAATTGAAATCAAATGTTCATAAGCAAAAAGTATTAGCTTTTGAACAAGGGGGACATGGCGTACTGAGATATCAAGGTAGATTGTGTGTACCAATGGTGGATGGACTCCAAGAGAGGATCATGGAGGAGGCTCATAGCTCCAAATATTCCATTCATCTGGGTTCCACAAAGATGTATCGTGATTTGAAGGAGGTGTATTGGTGGAATAGTATGAAGAAGGGCATTGCAGAATTTGTTGCTAAGTGCCCAAATTGCCAACAAGTTAAAGTAGAGCATCAAAGGCCCGGTGGTTTGGCTCAGAATATAGAACTTCCGGAATGGAAGTGAGAGATGATTAATATGGACTTCATCACATGTTTACCAAGGTCTCGTAGGCAGCATGATTCTATTTGGGTGATTGTCGACAGAATGACAAAATCAACCCATTTTTTGCCGATGAAGACTACTCATTCAGTAGAAGATTATGCCAGGTTGTATATTCAGGAGGTGGTAAGACTTCATGGAGTCCCAGTATCCATTATTTCAGACAGAGGTGCGCAATTTATTACACAGTTTTGGAAGACAGATGGGCAAGCAGAACGTACTATTTAGACATTAGAAGATATGTTAAGGGCATGTATGATTGATTTCAAAGGTAATTGGGATGATCACCTACCCGTTTTTGAATTCGCATACAATAATAATTACCACTCTAGTATCCAGATGGCTCGATATGAAGCTCTTTATGGGAGAAGATACAGATCTCCTAGTAGCAGTAATCTCATTCGAGGACAAATGTTTCCAAGGAGGAGATATTGTAACACCTCGCAAGTTAAAATAACCAGGAAAAAGCAAATAATTGGAAATAGCCATTTTTGGAAAGAATGAAAATCTGGAAATTTGTTTTAGTTAGGAAAAATTGAGATTTGGTCAACTTCAAACGGCCATAACTCCTAGATCAGGATGAGTTAGGTGCAGTTATAGATATGGTTGGAAAGCTCTTGGAATGATCTTTCCAACACCACCAAGTTTGCGTGATTCCGAGTTTATATGGGTAAGTTATGCCCTTTGGAAGTTGGGCTGTTGGATTATGGAAAGTCTAATCCGGATTTTTGAAGGGTAGATTAGTCTTTTCCTTACCCAATTATTTAGTGAATTAATTAAGGGTCAAATCAGAAGGAGATCAGTTTAGTCAATTGGATAATACACTAGGGCTTGGAGAAAAGGGAAAAGAAGGGAAAAGAGAAGTGGAAAAGCAAGAATTCGCCAAGAATGATTGGTTTTGGTTGTGGATTCGCCAAGGAATTGATCTTACAAGGTATGTGAGTCTTGCGTAGTGTTGGGTTCATTCACCCACGCGTCAAACATGTTTAGTTCAGCGAAATTCGTCCTAAAAGAGTTTGAAAGTTGATATTCTTGACATGTATCCTTGAATTTGAATGTTGTTCTTGAATTGGGATGAATTGAGGAGTTTCAGAGATCTTTACTTTGAGTTTTAGAGTTGTTTTGAGTTAGGTTCTTAAGTACATATGCTGGGTATTGGAATCTAATATGAATTTGAGATTAATAGTTGAGTTTAGGCGAATTGGGGCTGTAAAGCGGAGAAGGAAAAAGTCGAGAGTGATCTGGCACACAAGTCCGCGTCGCGGACTTGCTCCCCCAGTGACCAAAAAGTTTCTCCACGTCGCGGTTAAGACGCGGACTCCTTTTTCTCAAAATTTAATTTCGTGAGTATTCATTTATAAACATCTCCGCGTCGCAAACTTGCTCCAAGACGGTGATTTCGTGACTTTTCTCATGTTTAGCTATTTAAGATCATTCCTAAGCATCATATGATCCTTCCTGTCACAAATCAAAATCCTTGAATCCATAATTTAATTCAAGGACCATTTAAGAGTCAAGTCAAGAGCAGTTAAGATCAAAGTCTAGAGAAGTTCTTAAAGTTTTCCAAATTCTTTTGCAAATGTTTTAACTTTGTTTTAAGACTTCAGTTTTGAGTCCAGTAAAGAGTAAATCTTGAATTTCATTTCTTCAAAAGTATACGGGGACTATGTATTCCCAAAGGGTTTAAAATGTTTTCACATTTAAACAAGAAAGGAAATCTCGATTTCCAAAGGGACTTTGGGCTAGTTTTCAGAAAAGAGTAATCGTTTTCTAAATGAAGCAAGAGGGGAAAATTTGATTTCCAAGATAGCCTTTGAGCTAAATTTTTGAGCACTAATCTCAAATCATAGAAAAAATATGCTTTTAAACATAAAGAGCTACTATCACATTTTGGGAGTAGTATTGAGCACCGATATGGGGTAGCGTTCAGAGAACCAACAGCCTCGATAAACTATGTAGCCATCATGGGTAGTAAAGGGTCATACTTTTTAGATGAACCCTTAGTGATTTTTAGCATAGACTAGTGGATCCACTTAGTAGTTCAGGTTCTATACCCCCGGCAAGGTATAGGATGGCCCTGGCAGTGTGAGGCAAAACATTGTATCATCACAATAACTCTTACGTGATGGTTGTCGGTTAGAGAAACTTATACAAAAGTTATTATATTCTTATATACACACTTTATTGTAATTTTACATACATTTCAGAATTATATGTAACCTTGCATACACACAGAGTTGACATCATGTTTTTAAAACAACCTTTCTTTATATTGCACTTGTTTTAAACTGCTTATATTGAAATAAGTTCAGTTATGTTGAGTTGAGTTGAGCCAGGTAAGTTCTTCAGATTCCTTTCAAGCCTATGTTGTATTTAGCATTCCAACTCGCATACTCGTACATTCAATGTACTGATTCCAGTTGGCCTTCATCTTATTATGATGCAGACACAGGTAACTAGGATCGACATCCAGGGCATCATGGATCCAGTGAGTACTCCAGTGTTATGCTTTCAGTTATTTTATTAGTTCATTAGGATGTTGTGGGGCTTGTTCCAACATCCATCTCAGTTGTTTTTTTAGAGGCTTCATAGATAGTCAGTCAGTTAGTAGTTCAGTTATCTTTACATTATCATCTAGATGTTGTTTACAGACTTCAGTTGCCATTTTGGCCAAGTTTATATCTCTTTAAAGTTATGTTTTGAGATTATCTTGTTAAGTTAAGTCTTCCGCTGAATAAGTAAGCTAGGGCAAGGGTTTGCTTGGGGCCAACAGTGGTTCTCGAGTGCCAGTCCCACCCAAGGTGTAGGCTCGGGGTGTGACAACCATATATGATACTATCTAATAAGAGGGGCTGCTTGGATGGTAAGAACCCTCCACCGCTAACTCTAAGGTTGTGATTCAAATCACAATTTTTTTTGAATTCTCATCTGGTCATTATAGAACAAAAGGTTATAAAATTAATGTTCTTAAGGTATCCGGTTAGCTTTTTTAATAAATTAGTATAAATAGTAGCAACAAAAGTATGCGTTCTGCTTAAAAATAAAAAGAGAAAAACTCGCAAGTGTTCATCATACTACCAACAATTTCTAAAAAGTTATACTTTCCTTTGCTTCAATTGCAGTAATAACACTGACATGAGATTATAAAATATTTCAAAAACTAAATTATATTGTTGTTTATTGCATATCACTATTTTGTACTGAAATTTGAGGAGTACTCTAGAGCAAAAATAAATTGCTATCTCATCATAACTCTTCTGAAATGTGTCACAATTTGATTCATAAGACTTGATTTGATTTTCTCCCCCTAGATCAAGGCCGACATTCCAAGTCTATGGGCCTAATCCATTTTTCTAAGCTCTGTGATAATATATACATAAACGCTTAACTTATCCATACAAACTATAATTGAAAGATACTTGTTTCATTATAGATATTTTTTTCACAGATACCACTCTTTAATATCTTCTAACTTCTATATTTATCATCATATAACTTAAAGTATTTATCAAACATTATAAATTCCCCTAGCACCTCATTATTAATCTAATCTTTCTTGTTATTTTACTTATATCACACATCTAAATTCATATCTGTGTGAATCAATGGAGAATAAAGCTTCACTAAGAGACATAATATTGTATATCTCTAAATCCTTGATTCACTCTTAAGAACACTATATAAGACATACTATATTTAGCCTTCTTCATACCTAGATACTCAAACATGCATACTATCTTTGGAATTTACTTTTACACACGAAATTTCACTCTTACATGTTTGAAGTAAATTGCTTTTGAGAACATTCCACTAGTTTTTGACGGCTTTCACAATCAACTCACGTGCTCTAATTGGAAGAAGAAAAAAAGAGAATGATGACTCATTCTCTTATGATCAAGTGAGAAATACTTGAGTATCAATTTGATGCGATGCAATAAAAAAGAGTTGAATTATTTTTAAAAAATAGATTTGAGATCTCATGCTTCTCAGAGTTAATTTTGTTTTGTTGTTTCATAAAGCAATAGAGAGTTTGATGGAGATTTATGGAACCGCGGAGGCACTGAAGCCCCGTAGCTTGAGTGACAGATCGTCGTTGGGAGCTGTTGTTTGATTAAGAAAGATGAGTTCCAGTACTTGAACCACGGATGTGCAGGACAAAGTGTGGTTGGACCTACGGACCGTAGGTGGCAACCGTCGATGAGAAAGCCAAGAATTTCTGCCAACTACATAACCACGGAGGTGACCCACAGACTGTTGGCTAATCCACGGTCCGTCGGTCGAAACCACGTCTAAATTGAATTTCCTTATTTCCTTTACCTACTTTGTTTAGGAATTTATTACTATAACTATGGGTTGTAATTGGCGTTTTTGGGGGTTAGACCTTTTTGGAAACTATTGTTCTAAGCTTTTGGGATTATTTTGCAAACAATTTAGCAATTTAATCTTTGAAGCTCATTTATGAAATTTGCTTTTGATTTTCAATTCAAGATTTCGGTATTCATCTATTCTACTTGTAAGTTCATAGTTTCTATTCTTAAACATAATGAATTGTGAATCCTCAAGTATGAGTAGCTAAATCCACAACTAGGGTTGTGGGAACCATTAACAATTTAACAATGTATGAATAATAAGTAAGTAATTCTAGAATAATACATGCATGTATTGTTAACCCTTTCGTTTAGAATGCTTTCTAGTGGTGCTCAACGTTAGAACTCACCTCATTCGTACTTACCAGATCAAGGATGTAATGAATGAGAAGAGGGTTGAACAACATAAATTTAGTTAAGTTAGCTACTATCTAATAGATTGACCGTAATCACTTGTGATGCGATGACTAATCTGAGGTAACTGTGAGGGTTAGTAAAGCACACACCCATAGATAGACCAAGTTGTGCGGTGAAATTCCCTACTTGGAGGACCAATCACTTAGGGATCCCTAACTTATCAGTCTTGCATGCTAGCACTAGGATAGAGTTACTATTATTAGGAATATTGTGTTAAGAGCTTGTGGGGAACACATATGCCCTAGTTTTCATCTCATATTGATATCTCAAACTGCAAATTCTGGTTACTTGTTACTAAGTGATACAAATCAACAAACTGTTAATTTACTTAAAACCCCCCNCCCCCCCCCCCCCCCCTTTGTTACTTTTCTCAAAAATAATTTGACTAAAAGAAGATAATCGTAAGTTGACCTAAGTATGAACCATATTTCTCGTAGGATCGACCCTAACCTCAAAGTTAGGTTTTTTATTTGGCAACGACCGCTTATACTTCCTTTTGGAGGTGTAATTTGGGCGTATCAACAATCACATGATATTCATATTTATGATAAATAAAATAGATTGATTCATATTTTACCTACAGTCTTGAAATGATCGGATAATAATTCATTTAAAATGAATTTAATCGGATGAATAGCAATGAATTTTATCCATTTTGTCATTCCTAGATTCACGTAATCTATTAAGATAGCCATCAACGGCTAAAATTAATTTAGTAATGTATCATCTCATCTCGTCCTTTAAATCCCGTCCATTATTTAGCTTATATAAATGAACTTATAAATCACATGAATATAAATCACCCTCACCATTAGAATAAACAATAAAGGAGCAATGCAAATATACCTGGTATGTCTTTTTTCTTCTGTTACTTCCTATGGATATTCGTGAAATGGTATATTTAATACTTATATAAGTTTTTATTTATTAATTAGCTTCGTCCTCTACTATTATTAGTTATAGCTTGCATCTTTTTTTAAGCGGTCTCAAGTTTTACCATTTATGTCTTAAATTTGATGTGGTTGATAAGAACACTAAATAAACGAAAAAGAACACAAAAATGTCAAAGTGCAATACATGTTAATGATATGATTCTAGATGCAACAACAACAAATAAGTTTACAATTAAATAAACAATATAAGATAACAAGAATATATATAATTAAGAAATAAAAAGGAATGTAATAATATTTAGAAGAATAAACGAGAATCTAGCAATTAAAAGATATATAATTACTAGAATTATAAATTCAAGGAAGAAAGATGATTGAACTCGTATAAGGAGAATATTTACCCAAGTAATCAAGATGGTTCAATTGGAGTGATACTAGGGTTTTCATACAACTCACTGTTGAAATGTGTGACCATCTCATCTAAAATTTTAAGCTTTTAGATGAGAGTTTTTGTTCCTAATCTGGGGTTAGGTGAACAAAAAAAATATGGCATCCAAAACAAATGAAGGTGTTGATTCTTCAATTGTTCTTACTCCTTTTTTTGATGGAACTGATTTTGAATACTGGAAGATAAGAATGAGAACACATTTGAAAGCTGAAGGTTTGTGGACTATTGATGCAAATGGCTTTGAAGAGACAGAAAATGATGGTGAACTTACAACAGCAGAGATGAAAAATCTCGAGGCTAAGTATCGTCAAGATGCAAAAGCCTTGAGCAAAATCCGAATGGGAATCTCAAGAGCATATTTTGCAAAAATTGCTACTAGTGAGACTACAAAACAAGCTTGGGAGTCTCTAGAAACTTAAGGGGATGGTCACAAAAAGGTATGGAGTATAAATCTTCACACTCTTAGAAGAGAGTTTCAAAATTTGAACAAAAAAAAAAGATGAATATTGCACAAGAGTCATGAATATTGTTAATGAAATGAGATATCATGGTGATACAATTTCTGACCAACAAGTTTTGGAAAAGATTCTAATTAGTATCACAGAAAAGTATGAGTACATTGTTGATATCACTGAGACGAAAGATCATTCTAAGCTTTCCATCAAAGAGCTAGTTGGATCGTTTTGTGCACACGAGAAGCAAAGATGTTTTCGTGAAGATCAAACCAAAAAGACGGCTTTCCAGTCCAGAACAAATGAGAATTCTCAAAATTTCTCAAAAAATCAACAAAGAAGAATTACAATAAAAAAAAAAAAGCAGGATCATGATGGTTCTTTTGAGAAGGTTGAAGAAAAAGGTGAGAAAAGTTCTAGTCGTTTTTGTAAAGTTTGCAAAAAGACTAATCACAATGAAAAAAAATGTTGGCACAAAGTAAAGCCCCAATGTAACTTTTGAAAAAAGTTTGGCAATATTGAGAAGGATTACTGACACAAGAAATGGGAGCAAGCAATTTTTTGTAAAAACCAGGAGGAAGTAAGGGAAGAAGACTTTTTCTTTGCCTGATGCTTCAACAAAAAGCAATGAATGTTATGTTGATACTGGTTGTTGCAATCACATGATTGGAGATGAAAAGCTTCAATTAATAATAGCATCACTACTAAAGTGAGAATGGGGAATGGAGCCTTAGTCAATTCAAAAGGTAAAGGTACCATTTCGATCAACATAAAAGAGAGCGGTAAGCAAATTCATGATGATCTTTATTTTCTTGACTTGGATGAAAATTGCATAGTGTTGGTCAACTCATGGAAAATGTTTATTCTCTTGTGTTTAGAGATAATTATTGCAGGATTTATGAAAAAATTGAGCCAAATCAAGTCATTGTTGAAGTAAATATGATAGAAACAAACTTTCCTTTACATTTTCATTACAATGCATTATCATATCTTTAGATGAATCAAATCAATAAGAGGATGAGGAAGAGGAAGATGTCCTTGAAGGGGCATAAATCCTAGATTCAGATGTTGAAGAACCGCCTCCAAGAGGAACAAAAATGTTGAGTGACATTTATCAGAGATATAACTTTACCGGTGTTGAGCCATGAAATTATGAGGAGACAATAAAGCATGATGTTTGGAAGAAAGTCATGGTAGAAGAATTCGAATGACTGAAAAAAATAATACTTGGGAGCTTGTGGTTGTACCCAAAGAAAGAGAAGTTGTAAGTCTAAAATGGATTTACAAAATCAAACTCAATCAGGAAGAAGATATTCAAAAGCACAAAGCAAGATTGGTTGCTAGAGGCTTCACGCAAAAACCAAGTATTGATTTTTATGGAACTTTCTCTCCAATTACTCGTCTTGAGACAATTAGAAACGTAATTGTTGTTGCTGCAAAAAAGAAATGGAAGATATTTCAACTTGATGGTAAAATTGCATTTCTTAATGGAAAACATGATGAAGAGATTTATGTTGAGCAACCTCAAGGATTTTTTGTTCAAGGGGGAGAAGAGAAGGTGTATAGGCTAAATAAAACTCTTTATGGGCTGAAGCAAGCTCCAGGAGCCTGGTCAATGAAATTGATACATACTTTCCAAAAAGTAATTTTAAGAGACGTAAAAGCGAAGCCACTTTGTATGTGATGAAAGAACATGGCAGCATTATCATTGTTTGGCTCTATGTGGATGATCTGCTCTTTACAGGAAATGATGTGAAGATGATGAAAAAATTCAAGCTAGATATGATGCAAGCCTATGGAATGAGTGATCTTGGGTTGCTAAATTATTTCTTGGGCATCGAAGTATCTCAAGTGAAAGAAGGAATTGTTATTTCTCAAAAGAAGTATACTTAAAGTATTCATCAAAAGTTCAAAATGATGGATTGTAGGTCTGTGGCCATTCCATTAGCAGCAAATGAGAAGTTTAGGAAAGATGATGTAGAAAAGAAAGCTAATAGCTCACTTTATAGGAGCTTGATTGGAAGCCTGCTATATCTTACTTCAACAAGACCTGACATTATGCTTGCTGCTAGTTTATTACCAGAATTCATGCAAGAACCAAGCCAAGTGTATGTTGGAGCTTCAAAGCGCTTTCTACGCTACTTGCAAGGAACAAAGAATTATGGGATAATGTACAAATTTGGTGGAGATTTGAACTTAATTGGATATTCTGATAGTGATTGGGCTGGAAGTATAGATGACATGAAGAGTAATTCTGGTTATGCTTTCTTATTTGGATCAAGTATTTGTTCTTGTTTATAAAAAAAGCAAAGTGTTGTTGTTCAATCAACTGCCGAAGCAGAATATGTCTCAGCAGCTAAGGCTACTTGTCAAGCTATTTGGCTTAGGAGAATATTTGAAAACATTGGTGAAAAATAAAAAAAAGGGATTGTTCTATATTGTGATAACAAATCAGCAATTGTAATTGCCAAGAATCTAGTCAACCATGAAAGATCAAAGCATATTTCCATCAAGTATCATTTTATCCGAAAACCACAAGAGAAAGGCGAAATTCTGTTGCATTATTTTCATACAGGAGAACAACTTGTTGACATCTTCACCAAATCATTTCTTAGAGAAAAAATTTGCTAGCTTCGAGAATGCATTGGAGTTGTCAAGAAAATGCATTAAGGGGGAGTGTTGGATTAATGCATCTACATTAATGTTTAGTCTTCCAAAATTGTCTCTTACTAGTATAAATATAGATGTTGTTGATGTTGCTGATCATCTCAAGTGGCCTTAAGTAGCCTATATAAAACTTAAGCATTATCTAAAGATGTTACACACTTTTATCATGGTATCAGAGCAGACAGAAGTCCGGAGGTCGAATCTCACCGCCACCAAAAATTAAAAAGAATTTCACGTGCTTGGCCCATGAAAAAGAATCAGGCCCGCACATGAGGGGGCATGTTGAGAATATCGTTAAATAATAAAAGTGTGCTCTCTCTAACAACATAAGTTTTTAGATGAGATTGTCACACACTTCAACACTCACAAAGGGGCCCAAACATCAAATGTTCAACAAAAACTAACTATTGAGATAAACCTTAGTTTCTAATACTTATTTAGAATAGTGGATAAACAAACCTAAGATAGTTACTACAATACTCTCAAGCTAAAAGCAAGAAAATTAGTTTGTCTAGGCAATTATCTATGTAAAATTGTTCTCTCTCTTTTGTATGTTATAAACTTTTCATGTTTCTTTTATTGATCTTCTAAGGTCTTTAAAGTACTTCAGATCTAGTTAATGGTCTTCATATCAATGATGATAAATTCGTACCCCATCATTCTTCCCTTGTTGAAAAGAATCCATCCTCGAATTATTCAAGCCTTGTAGAATAAAGAAGAATAACAACACATGTAGTCAAAGAATCTGTTAAGCGCCTTCAAATTCATTACATGGGTGATCATTAGTTTCAAACACAATAAGCTAGGAAAAAAATAATCACTTGCCCAAGTAGCTTCAACTAGTGAGTGACTACAAGATTCAACTTGACTTTCATCCCAAAGAAAATATTGATTTTGCTCAAAAGAAGATTTTCTTGAGCTTATAATAGAAATGTTTGGAGGTTGTGGATTAGGGTAGAAGATTAGTTAGTATGCACATGGGATAGACTTGGTGGTCGAGTTGGACGTCCTCTCTTACTAGTGTTATTAACGGTTTTCTCGTAGTTTTTTGTTCTTCAGGTATCACTTGTGTTTCTTGTGCTTCAAATGTCATATTAATTTGTTGTCATACTGTTCATTCCTATGTATGTGTGTAATGCTCTTTATGATTCACATTATTTAGTGGTTGTTGCTACTTTTACTTTCATATTTATTTTTTCAAATTGCTTGAAGATGCATTATTTTAAACCATTGGTCTATAAGAAACAACCTCTCTATCTCCACGAGGTAGGGGAAAGGTCTGTGTACACTCTATCCCCCCCCCCCCCCCCCCCCNCCCAATACCTCAATTGTTGGATATGTTATATTGTAGTTGAATTTTGAGATACAAATGATTCAAAAATATATATTTTTTTCTTCTTTAATAGCATGATTGAATAAGAAATTTCAACAAAAACATTATCTTTTTTTTTTTGAATTGCATAAAAAAAAGTAGCATTTAATGTATAATTTCAATATGTTTTCAATAATTATATTTTAATATACTCAATTATGGATGACAGTGTGAGTATAAGATTTTCATAGTATACGAAACATACATGTGTATTTTTAAAATACAAGAGGCAATATTCAAATTATATATACAATTAACTGAAAAGAACAAAAGATGGAAGACCAAAGGTTTACACTTCCCCTTATAACTATGAACCTTTAACTTGCTCTAATCTGTATTTGTAACCCAAATATAGTAGAGAAATATATTCTCTCCTTCTATTTAATTTTACTTGTTTATTATACTAAAAATAGATGTCCATTTTTACTTGTCTATTTAAGAAAATCAAGAGATAAGTTACCATTTAATTTCTAATTTTTAATTATAGTCATGTGCCAATGCATTAAACATATTATATTTAAAAATGGTATGATAAAATTATTATTCTATTCATTGTTCCTTAAAAGGTGTGTTACGTCAATACTGAATAGTTTCAATTTTATGTTGAAGTCTCCATATTGTATTTGCATATATACATATGTCTTCTAATTAACTGACCTTGTTGGAAGTGGACTGATGAAATTCCTTTTGGTTATTAGGAATTGTGAAACAAGTTATGGAGCAAGTCATGGAAACTACAAATTTTGTTTGAATTTGTTGGTTGATAGCAAAACTCATAAAGTTGTATTTGCTGAATGTGGAAAAGACTTCATTGACTTTTTATTTACTATACTCAAATTACCAATTGCATATTTCGTTGGGCAGCCTAGTTGTATGTCTGTGTTTGGTTGTCTAGCCAACATGATCCCAATTATGAAAATTTTTAATAATGATTTTATGCAACTTGATGAAGTTGGTGAAGTCATGACAGATAATTTGTTCATTGCACCATTATTTGTAACTAGTGTGATCAATGATCTAAGAACATCTAAGGCACAAGTCGATCAACTTCAACATAAGACCATTGATTTTCAGATAAGTGATTTGGTAAGATAATCTTCATGTGTCACTTGAGTTACTTTTATGTCCCTTGATATATTTTAGGCATAATATATAAACATACATTTAAATTTGGACTCATCCAATCCGGTAAGTAAATATTCTTAACTTTGAGTATGCACCTAGACACCTGAACTTGTCTCCACATTGTCAGTTGGACACTCCAACTTACATAATGATCATCTAGACACGTTCAAAATTTATATGTCACGTCATCATTGGATGTCCATGAGACACAATAGAACCAGTTGGAGTGTTTGGTTGTCAGTTGTGATCATGTTGAGGTGCATTACTTGCCACTTAGCAACTAAGGGTCAATTTAAGAGTTTGTTTATACATTATGCAAACTATTTAATAGCATTGGAAATTCAATTAATGATCATGAGTGATTAATGTTTAATGTTTTTGGTATGTTCAATCAAATCCAGAAACAAGAGTTCTTGCTGGTTTCTTTGAGGTCCAAAATAGTTCTAACTAACCTTTCCCTCAGACAGACAGGATGGAGAAAATCAAACAATGGTTAGTCATCTTTTAATTGTATAAAAAAAATTACATAAATGTTTTTTCATTCTACAATGGAGTTCAGCCACTTAATCCTCGATTATTCCAATTTATGTGACACTTTTCAGATTTTGAGAATGAGTTTTTTCTTGATCATGAATTTTTATATGCCTTACAAATATTTTAATTATCAGTTATTATTACTTATACTATCGTTTATATCATCAAAATGTTTGAAAATTCAAGCCTGAGTTTATGTTCAAAATTTAAAAGTTTACTTTTGAACTGTTGTCACACATAAATGAGTATTTAAAAGTTGTACTAAAATCAGAAATTTGGTCTTAGTAAAATGTTTTTGTTCTCAGGAGAAAAATGCAGTTTGAAGCTTACAATTGACACTAAAACCAATAGAGTTGTTTTTGCTGAAGGTGGAAAGGACTTGTTTTGTTTTCTTATGAGATTACTTGAACTTCTAATTGCAATTTTTATGAACCACATTCAAACCAATAGAGTTGGCTCTATCCCAAATATATACCAAAGTGTTCAAAATCTAAATGATGCCTATATGCAATCCACTCAAACAAAGGATCAACTCCTCAGATCAAGTGAATCAAAATCTTGGTCTCAAGCTTTGGAGTTAGTTCAAGGTAATTTCTTAGTACTGTATATGTTTCAATTTGTTTGTCTGTAACATGTTTCAATTTGTTTGTTTGTAATCTGTTTTAATTTATTTGTTTGATTTTGATTTGATATGAAATTTAAAAAAATAAAGAAGATTTTTGAATCTTGTGGTCTAAAACTAAAGATATGTATATAGATTGTTTGGCCAAACGTTTAAATTCATCTTATTTTAAAAATTGTTTTTTAAATAAGTATTTTTGGTGAGAAACAATTTTTGGTTGATTAATATATTTTTTTAAAAAATACTTTTGAGGAACAATTATTGTTTGACAAAGCTTATAAAAATTACTTCTAAATGTATTTTTCTCAAAAGTGATTTTTTTTTAAAAAAATAAATACTTTTGAGGAAAAACTATTTTTTAAAGTTTCTGAAAAACATGTTGTGCTACTTACAGAAACACTTATTTTCTCCCAAAATTTAATCAAACACCTCAATTTTTAAAAATATCATTCCCAGCCTTTCAAAACTTGGCCAATTAGTCTCGTAAAATGTACCAAAATGTTATTTAATCTTGTGGTCTTAAACATGTTACGTGGAAAGTTAAAATTGAGGAGTCGCGAAAAAAGGAAAGATACCTTTTTTTCTTATAACAGACTAAAGAAAAGAGTTAGACAAATAAGTTGAAACAGAGGAAGTATAATTTTTCTTGCTTTATCCGAATTCTATTGGATTAACAATTGTAGTTTATCTATTTTTTGTATATATATATCACAAATATATCATTGATGAAGGTTGTTTACTTGTTCTAAATTATCTATGCAGCTACTCCAAACAGGTTTTTGGATAATGATGGTGGTTATGTCAAAGGACTAATAGTGTACATGGTAACTGATAATTTGTCAGTAACCCCTTTGTCTATGATATCTGGCTTGTCAAAGCTCACTAATGTAGAATCAACTGCTGAGTTTGAAGTGAAGACAGTTGAGTTTGTTGTTAATGAGGTGGGCCTTTACTTCATATACTTTTCTCGAAAAAGATTTAACTTATATAAGAATAATGTATATTATTTGTGTCTTTTGAACTTGTTATAGGAGGTCGTCACTTTATATAGTTAATCTATGGAAGATAAGTTCTCTCTTTCAATAATGACATTGGATTTATGATAATTTTCTTAATTTATTTGCAGGCTCTAGAATTTTTAGAAGCATCCTTTCAATTGAAGACAGTGCTAAGCTAGGAATTTCTTAAGGGGCATGACTTTGACGATCTCGAGTTTATATGAAAGAAAATTTATGGAAATAATCTCTTTTATTTTGGACAATGCTGGCAAATAATTTGGTTTTGGACTTCTGTTTATTATGTACTTTGTATTCTTGTTTGTTTTTAGAGTAAACAATTATCAGTTATGGATTGAACTTAAATATTTATGCTTTAGAAAC
Source organism: Solanum stenotomum (assembly GCF_019186545.1). Lineage (NCBI taxonomy): Eukaryota > Viridiplantae > Streptophyta > Magnoliopsida > Solanales > Solanaceae > Solanum > Solanum stenotomum. The sequence goes on along the minus strand of NC_064287.1, from coordinate 7,979,891 downwards.
AATCTTGATTAAAAAGATGCATGTGCAATGTTGAGGTCAAACACAAATGCAAGTGTACGTGATTACATGAGTGACAGTGATAAGAATTAATGCGTCGTAGCCACAAAGACTTATGATTAACTGCTAACTATTTCAAAATTGAATGAAATAATAATTCGACAGATTTTTCAAGATTGAGAATATTTTATCTAGCTAGTTACAACGACTTATAGATTCCAAGTAAACAAAATAACCAGAGAGAAAGCAGTTATACCAAAGTATTGGAAATAGTAAATGGCCAAACTAAAGAGGATCACATTTACATACCTTAGTTACAAATTCATCAACCTTCTGCAGTTTCGCTAATAACAGCAATAAAGTGTGATGATCTCTTCTTATTGTTATTTGGTGGTGAATTAATCGGAATGAACTTTTAATAATTTTGCAAGAAGAGGTTTTCATTTGAGTGGTTCAACTTGAAAATTTCTAAGCCATTTAAGATTGCATTTAACCTAGAAATTTCTAGGTTAGGACGTAAATCAAGCGTCACATTTGCTTGTTTCGTCCACCATTTTCGTTTCTAACATTAACCACGTAGTCTTTGTACACCGGGACTCTCCAGTCTTCACTCCATTGTATTACATTAGCCGTTGCTCAATTCTCTTTTTTCTTTAATTGTGTTTTAGAAGATGGGTGGGTTGTTTTATTCTTTGGTGGATCCAGGTTAGGGTTGCATAAATTACGTTTTAGTTAATATATTTTTCAACGAATCAGATAGTGACATGTAATAAATGAAATGAACTAATTAGTTCGTTTATGAAAATGGGCATAATAAGGCCATAAAGGTTAACTCCAAGGGCATTTTATGGCCAAAAGGTGCACAAATAATATTTTTGTACCAATTCCAATATTTTAAGGATATTTTAGACCTTCTCTAGCATAAGAATTAACAAGACCAATGCATTTGAATTTTCTGTATGACAATCAAGTGAGACAATTAGATATGTTTATATATTCTAATCGCGAATCTGCTTCGTGATGCCTAGGGCTAAAGACTCACTATGTTCAACCCTATGTGCAATGTATGTTTTCCACTGTTGTGATCAACTATAGATTGGTAGATAGTATTTCGTTGTTAGCTGAGCAATATATAGTAAAGTGGAAACCTGATTGGCGATTGGCTTAGTCATTTTCCTGATAGCAACATATCACTTGTCTCGCTTAACATTTCTTGTATGATGATTGGTGTCCAAGGTCATCGGCTTTGGACCGTCTAGTTTCCCACTTTCCTAATTTGAGGATTCTTCGTGCTTAACCTTGCCATGACTCTAGAGAAACTTCCTGACATTCTTTGTCACACTTCCCGGTTGGTTGAATTTTGTACTGGAGCCTATTTCGCTGATCCTATTGAAGTTGATGTAAACGTGAGTAATGCTTTTTCAGACTGCTACCAGCTCGAAGGCGTGAGCAGGTTTTGGAAGACCGACAGACCGTGCAAGCCTATTTTCCACTTATATATCTGGTCCATCCACCATAGTCTCAAGCCTTTGAATTTAAGCCATGCTACCATTCGAATTCCTGATCTTGGGAAGATGATCCGACACTCTTGCAAATTGCGCCAAACAGGGGCGGATTTACCTTAGGTGAAGGTGTGTCACATGACACGGCTTCGTCGGAAAATTTTATTAAATAAGTATAAATAACTAAAAAGAAAAATGTAAAAAAAAAAAACAAATAAAACTAAGTGACACTCCTTCTACCTAAGGATAGCATAGCTCATTTGGTCAGGGTTCTTCATTACATGTTGTATATTGGAGGTTCGAACCTCAATAGCCACATTTTTCTTTCTTAGGGCCCGTTTGGCCATGCGATATGGTATCATGATATGGAATCATGGGATGAAATTGAAGGTTTGTTTGGACATGCGATATGGATTTTTTGTGTTGTATATTTTCTCATAAACATAAAAATCCCATAAGTTGTAAAACTATTAAAATAGCCCCAATTTTTTATTCAATCTTATCAAATAAACAAAAATTATAAAATCGCATAATAAATTATTACAAAGTTATTTGTTCTTCAGTTAAATAATTGTTTCATCTAACTTTAATTTAATTAAAAAAATTGAACATAAATTGTACTTGATATGCTCATATCTCTCAACTACTCTTACAAATAACCTATAAAGTAGAAAAAAAAACATACATTAGTGAGTAAATATTAACTTAGAAGTTAAATGCACTGAGATAAAAATTAACAAACATCACTAACTTCTAACTATTTACAAGAAAAATCAATAGTTAAATATTATTGAATAACGAAATTTTAAAAAGTTACCACAAGTTTGAGTCAAAAACACTTCTAATAAAATTTAATCAAAAAAATTATAACTAGTCCACTTGACTAAATATTAATAACTAATTGATCAAATTTTCCTAAGTCCTCAATCAATTGGACTTGATATCCTTCAGTCATGTGAACGAACATTTTGCAAATACTAAGATTAAGAAAGTGCGGCACCGCCAATGAAAATTGTCTTTTATCAATATTATGCTTAGTCATAAGATTAAGACGTTTTTTTTTATTATGAAAAATCAAAAAAGTATTACTCCCTTTGTTCTCATTTATATTCACCAAATGAATTTCTACTTTATCATTTATATTCACCAAATTTAAAGTGATAATAAATTTTATATTGGTGAGAATAATAAATTTTAAAAAGTAATGATGTGATTATAAATTTTATTTACATATGAAACAAATGGTTAGTAGATATAAATGTGGGGTTGTTTTAACAAAATATAAACTCATGGATCAATTATTGTATTAAAATATCTCAAATCATGATATGGAATCACATGGTGATTCCATATCATGGTTTTTGGAGAATATGGTATCACCTCTCATGATATGGAATCATGAGATGGAATCAACGTAAAATCGCATGTCCAAATGCTGATTTCATCTCACGACACCATATCATGATATGGTATCGCATGGCCAAACGCCTACTTAGTTAAATTTTGTAAATTTAAATTTATTTTGCTACACAAATCAAAGTGATAAAAAATACTTAATTTTTAATATAATATTAAATTTTTTGTTTATTTATTTTTATTTTTAAATGTGACACTGCTTATGAAGAATCCCGCCTACGCCATTGGCGCCAAATATGGGTAAGTTATAGCTTGAGTTTCACTTTGTATAGCTAGATTTGCGTGTTGATAGTTTCAAGACTTGATACATTAACTGCATCTTCATCAATTATCCAAACAAAACAAGGAGTGTCGAACCTCCTTCTTGACACTGTCCTACTATTATGTGAAAACTTCTGTGATTAGATGAATCATGAATGTATCTGTAATTAAAAGGATTCATATGCCTAATCATCACTCTGAATATCTTATCTACTCTTTGTTAATTGAGTTGTCTTAGATTCATTTCTTACACTTTGTATATGCCTTATGTGTGCATATGAAAATCATATTTTTATCTGAACATCAATGTTTATATTTTAGGTAATGGGTGGAGTGATGGTATGAATTTTAGTTATCAACAATAAATGTTTGGTTTTCGTTGGCTATAATAAAATCTTCTATTGATTTGAAATATGTATGATTAATGTATGAAAAATGTAACACTTAAGTCATCGACGACCCGCTAAAGTTGTCTACAGAATTCACTTAGATACTTCAATCCAACCTTATACTTATTGAACACTTCTACCATTTTAGATTTGAACCTCTTAAACACATTTTACTTACATGCCTAAATGAGTGTAGTACACCTGAAATTGACACGTGAAAGATTTTATTTTTTGCAATATTTTCTTTCTCTCATTTTTTTTGAATTTCTTATTCATTGTATTCTTTTCCAGATGCATCACCTAAATTTTATGTTTTCTCTCTCTATCACTCTCCTTCTTCCCCCCATCCTCCACGCCCTCTCTCTATAACTTTTTATGTTAAAAGATTGATACTTTTTTAGGTTTGTTCAATGGATTTAGCAATGGTTTTTGTATTAGAATTTTATGTCATTGATTTTGATTAGGTAAGGAAAAAGAAATATTTTAATGATATCGAAAAAGAGAAAAAAAAATCAAATATATGCATGTATAGGACACGTGTAATTCACCATCAACTACTCATTTGGTTATTTGTCCCACATCAACATTTAAGGTGTTATTTGTTTCATTTTTCAAAAGTTCAAAAGGTAATATGATCTCCCATTAAAGAAAGGTGTATTCCTGGAATTTCAGTCATAGTTTAAGGTATACTTAATAATTCTTAAAAGATTTTGCTATAACAAAGGAAATATTCGCTATAGCGATGGCCGGGAAATTAAACTTCAACTCATGTTTTAAGTCAATTTTTCGCCCAATTTTTATCATAATTTAAAATTGGACCGGAGAACTCAAGAGGCGATTTTTCCAAGACATAGGCTTTTTGTCTCTTGAGGATTGAGGTAACTACTTCCCTTTCATCTCTTCCTTCTACAATTTAATTTCCTCCTGGAATCAAAGAGAACGTTCTTAATAGGACTTTACAGGTTGAAATCTAGGGTTATTATTTGGTGGGATAGCATGTGGTGTAGGTTAATTAATCATGATTTTTTATTCTAGTCAGTTAAATTATGTCTTCTTATAGTTTAGAATTATGAATCTGGCCTATATTTATGATATCAGGAAACATACAAACCCTATAAAGATGAGTTCTTTGAGAATATGAAGCGCTCAAGAGAGGTTAATGGAGTTGAAACTCTTTGAATGGAACTGATATAATCATGGAAACCTCCAATTTGATGAATTAGACTTAAAATAATTAGTTTAACCTTATAAAAGGTAGAATTAGGTTGGTTTGAATACACAAGTTCCTCGATTGGAGAAGTAGGTAATTAAATTATTGATATATTTTGTTTTCTTAGACTTTGAATATTCTAAGGCATTGAAAAAAAGAAAAGGCTCTGACAATTTAGCATGTTCATTTTTCGGTTTGTCGGTTGAGGTAGGATACTATTTACTTGGATAATGTGAGTTGTATTGCATGTTAATTGATTTTCAGACATAGTCTATGTTTGTTTATAATTGATATAATGATTGTTTGTATGAATAAGCATGCAAATTAGTGAGCAATATATTTCACTGGTGATATGAACTATGAACTTGTGATTATTTTATACTTAAAATGTTATCTTGAGAGGTAGCTGGAGAGGCTAGTATAATTACATATGAAGATACCATGAGAATACATTTACTATTCTAATGATGAGCGTCTTAAGTTTAATGTGAGCTTACGGATGAGCAGTAACATGTGTGGTTGGATTGAGTACCACGTCGGTATGGTACGTGGAGACCTAGGATTTGCTACAAGTCATGACTAGATGTGCAAAATTTAGACCCTTTAGTATATGTGTACATATGAGAGGGAGACATGATTTTCGGACAGTGTGTTAGAGATTCTGGTAAGACGCAGAGACTATACAACTGAAAGGCAAAGATGAATATGATTTTCATAACTTATTGACTTGTTTGTATTCTAACAAGTGTGTTGATGATTTATATGGATTGGTGATTGTTTGCTCAGTACTTGATGATTGATATGCTAGTTAAGGGATAGTATGGATATGAAAAATATATTATAGAAGGTCACACACTTTTACTCATATAAATGGTTACACTTATATTTATGGAGTCTTGATGTGGTTATTGCATACTTGTTTGTTCAGTGGGTGATGACTTGTGACTTAAATTGTTGATTTTTTTGGAATGAATTTGTCTATACTTGCTTTGTGACTATGATTGTATATCTGTTACTAATCTTAATGGACCTGTGATGCCTATCAGTACATAGTGTTTGTACTGATGCTACTTTTGCACTTTATTTTTAGTGCAGATTTTGATCCTAAGGCGTCTATGAGATCCCGCATTTAGCTGAATAGTTACATATCTAAGGGTAAGCTTCTTCCATCTGAATTGCCACAAATCTTCCTTATTATGTTGTGTTTTGTTTTAGACATTGAAACTACTTATCATTTATTGATTGTAATCTTAGACAATTTTAGTTAGATGTTTTAGTACGGTGACTTTAGAAGTCTAGAGATGTAATTGATTGGACTTCTGCCATTTTATTGTCTTATTGTGAGACTTAGAATTATTTTCTTATGCTTTGTATTTCTATCTAGATTTCTTAAATATTGTATGGGTTGGAGTGTTGAATTTTTGATTTACCCACAAAGGGATTGGTGTGGGTGTCAGTCATAAAAATTTGTATTGTGACATATTTGTGACGATCCGATTCCTCTAGTTGTGATGGCATCCACTATAACTCACCAGTTGGTAAGTCAATCCTTAACCCAGAATAATAAGTAATGAGTAAAAGTGTAGAAAGAAGCTGAAGCATGAATTTAAACAATAAAATAAAATAAGACCGGAACAAGCCAAACTTATATACATAAAAGATCCTTTTTCAGAATCTGGAAGTCACAAGTACGGAGTTGTTCTAACAAAAGAGAAGAAGTCCCAAAAATGGACCAAAAATAAAACTTTTCTCAACATGAAAAATACTTGCTATACAATATACTGAAGGAGACATTAAAGTCTAGGACGCCAAGTGGTCACCTTCGCCTCCAATCCAAAAGTTGATGCTGGCATGAACGTTCACCGCTGGTAGCTGGTACTGGACCATCATCACGAAATAGATGCAGGGTGTAGCATGAGTACCAAAGCAAAGGTATCCAGTAGGCATCATAGGCCAAATACTAACTCAAGTATACAAAGCTTAAAACTGAATTAAATTCAAATGCTCAACTTTTAAATAATCTGAACAATACTCAATAGATAACTCTGAATAAAAATAATATATTCAACTCGCCATAAATAGACAACTGAAGTCTTTAAAACATTTAACAAAATAAATGAACAGACTTCTGATACTCTATTGTCTATTATGAAGCCTCTAAAAGACAAAGATTGAAGTCGGGACAGGACCCACGACATCCTAATAAAATTGAAAAGAAAATGGAATCCTCCGTAAGCAAGGAGGCTCACCATAGCTAACTCGAACTGCATGTGGTATCAACGAAGCTTCTATTGATGACCCTGAATACTGTATTTGCATCATAAAAGATTCAGGACAAATGGCTTCAGTACATGGAATGTACGAGCATGTATGGGGAATTCTAAAGCATAAACGTAAACTTGAATTGATGGAAGAGAAACATACTTACCTCTTCTCAACTCACTAAACTCAAAAAACATAGTTCAACTCAACTCAGAGAAAATAAGGCTCAACTCAATGATAAGATATTCAACTCAGTGAAATAAGACTCAACTCAATAATAAGACATTCAACTCAGTGAAATAAGGCTCAACTAATTGATAAGATACTTGACTCTAGAAACTCAACTCTGGATAAAGCAACAACATTATGTGGAAAGTTATAAAACAATAGATAACAACTCAATTGTATGTAAAAATACAATAATAACTCAACTGTATATAAGAATACAAAAATAACTATGTATGAAAGATTCTCTAACCGACAACCATCACTATGAGCTATGTGATGATACATCGTCTCACCTACGCTGCTAGAATTACCGGGGTATAGAACTCCTCAACTAAGTGGATCCACTAGTCTATGCTAAAAAACTTTAAGGAATCATCTAAAAAGTATGACCCTTTCTACCCACGTTGGCTACATGGTTTATGGGGGTTGTGAGTTATCTAAACTCTCCCCCATATCGGTGCTCAACACTATCCAAAATATAACTAGCTCATATGTTTAAAAACATAACTCTTTCTGTGGTTTGAGATTATTACTCAAAAATCTTTCTCTTAAAAGAAAGGGTACTCAAAACTGCTCAGAAGCTCTTTTGGAATACTTAGTTTTCTCCTATTTTAAATGTGAAAATATTTACTTTTAGGAATACTTAGTTCCCACATATTAATTTAAAGGAAATGAACTCAGCTTTACTATTCCTCAATTAAGTGCTCAAGTCTTTAAAACAAGTTTTAAAACAATTTGTAAAAAGACTTCTTAAAATAGGGTCATGCCGAATTATGGACGTAAACGACTCAATTCAAGGTTTTCAATAACCATGCATATAATTCAATACTTGGAACTTAACAACTCCAGAACTCAAGGAGTCAATGATACTACTCATCTCAAGAATGCTCAANGGGGGGGGGGGGTTCATGCGAAATTATGGGCATGAACTATTCAACTCAAGGGCTCAATGATACTTATCATCTCAAGACTACTCGACTCATAGAGTTCATGCGGAGTTACGGGTATGAACTACTCAATTCAAGGACCTTCATGGGTAACATGTAGTAGTCCCATGATTAGAAATATAATCCCAAAATGGTTAGGAACTCAATGTTCAAGAAATTAGAACTTGAAGATACTACTCCTCTTAAAGATGCTCAATTTATGATGTTCATGCGAATTTTATGGGCATGAATGACTCGACTTTAGGGTCTACATAACAATATGGAACTCATGTATACCACTCTTCTCATTCTCATACTTACTTCCTCAAAACTTAGGTCGAATCAATTTTTAATCTCAAAGGATTCACAAGTGAAGTCAAAGGCTTTCTTGAACTCTACTCTTAACTCTCTCTTGAATTTGAATTATGAATTCAAGAGTTATGATTCATAATATAAGAGATATCGTGATGATATGGTTCATAAGATGAAGGATCTTGTGATGATAAAGTAGACTCATGAATATATTCTCCTCATTCTCATACTCTCTTGATCGAGTCTTGAAACAAGTTACTAGAAGTTGTAGAAGACTCCTCAAAAAGACTCAAAGGCACTTTCTTAAAATGTTCGAAAGAACTCTCAAGACTTAACTCTTTAACTCTACCTTGAATTTGAATTCTGAATTCAAGGTTATGAATGATTTCTAGATGTTTAGAAGTAGTTTAGAGTGTTTAAAATTGATAGGGCTTAAACGTACCCTTTTAAAGGACTCAAACGGGCAAAACGACGGAGAAGGGGTGGGGGTAGGGGACCCTGGCGCACTGAGTGGCACATGGCACCATCCCTCTACCAATAGAGGTGTGGTTGGGGCGCACTGGCTGGTGTAGGGAGCCAGACCCTAACCCAAAAAACCCCGACAACTTTTCTTTCTCTTTTTCTGACCTTAACTCGGCTAGAATTGAATCATTTCTTTCCCAATCACATAAATTCGAATACCCAACCTAAGTACACACTAATTTAATCAAAACAACCCTCAAATCACTAACTTTCATCTCAAGAATTCATCAAAATACCAACAAAACAAGATTTAAAATAAAACTTCAAGAACACTTATCAAGAACTCAACATACTCAAACATCTGGATGAAATTCGTAAAAAAAAATCATGATTGGTGTGTGGGTGAACTAAACCAAGACTATGACAACCTACATACCTCTTAAGGAATAAAACCATGGAGAAAATCTGCAACAAAACTCAAGAATCTCGACGAATGCTTTGATCCTCTCCTCTTTTCTCTTCTTGAACTCTCAACTAAAACCCTAAGCGTATATTAGGATTATAAAACTGAACCAAATCAGTTTATACCCCTAAAATCTTACTAATTACGAATTAAATCTGATTGGTTAAGGAAAAGACCGAAATACCCCTCATATGTTCAAAGAATTTTCCTTAACTGGACAGTCTGACTTAGAAAGGGGATATCTTACTCATCTGAACTCGAAACTTAGCAAACTCAGTGGCGTTGGAAAGATAATTCAAAGATTCTTCATTTTATATCTTATGGGCCACCTAACTCATTTTGGACTGAAAGTTATGGTAGTTTGAAGTTGACCCAAAACTTAAGGAAATTAGGAATGGCTTGAATTTCTCTTTGGTTCTTCTTCGAAGACAAGGTGCTACATCTAGTGACCTAAATACTTAAGATAATTTAAAATTCGTCGGTAAAATCCTACTCACAATGAAGGATGGTTCAAGTCTTAATTCAAAAAAAAATTCTGAGGTGTTACACATTACCTTAAACTTGTGTTCCAAAATGGAACACAATTCGGGGATCAGAGTAGACAATAAAACCAACATGCAACAAATCACACTTTAGAGCACAAAAATAAGACATGGAAGCCTACAATAACTCAAATGTACCTCGAACGAAGAGTCTATAACGGTTTCCAACTAGCCACACACCTAGCCCCAACAACTCCAGATGCATAGGACCTCAAATTACCAAACTCAAAGTTAAATTGAGAGAATAATCACTGATGGAAGTTGGGACTTGAAGCTGCCTTGTGTTTGGTTGCTCCTACCGAATGCGGTCCAAAGGGCCCATGAACATAGAGAACAAGAAGTTTAGCCTTCGCGAATGCAGCAAGGATCATGTGAATGCAAAGGCAAGAGAACCCAGGGAACAACGTACACAGACGAGTCCCCACGAATGCGAAGGTTAGGGGATCTAACCCTTCGTGAACGCGACCTGGATCCCGCAAACATAGTGACCAACTCTCCTAGTCTCTGTGAATGCGGCCCAAGACACGCATATGCGTAGACCAAATTTGTCTTGCACCAGCTAATGCATATTAGATGGTTTTGGCAACTTGAAAAACTCAAACGGGGTATTCTTAATTCTTTCAGAAGCACATGCATGCAAACGAGATATGCTATCCTACCAAATTTGATATTCTGGACTGAATGGAATATTTATAATTTCCATACAAGGTCATCTCTACTAAAAATGGGCTCCACACCAAAACTCTATTTTAAACCAATATCTACGTGGGGGCTCAAAATCAGCCTAAGTACCTCGAGTTTCACACAAAGGGTCATTCTAGATCAATCACGACATTCCAAAGCTAACCACGTAGAAGGAATTCTCATCCGGGCATATTTACCAAGAATATTGACCAAGGTCTAAAAGCCACTTAATCACACATACTCGGACTAAAAGCCTCGAGAGTCATGTCAACCGTGTTGCTAGGCTAAAATGACCCTTTCAGAGCTGATAGAATTTTCATAATCAGATTCTAAGGTCATCTTCCTGAACCTTTGATAAAAATGACTGTTCAATGTTTAAAAGCTCCAAAACACTAAAATTAATATAAGAACAAAAATGAACAACGAGGTGATCGAGCTGTTAGTCCCAGTAAGTCATAATGACTTGGGGTCACTATAACAACACTCTAAATGATGAACAAAAGGCATAAATACAGAAATGATGTGGAGGGTCTCTACAACATCCACTAGTAAAAGTACGTTTGTCCGTGAAAGTAATAGTCAAGAAGTATTTGAGGGCTTAAACTAGCCAAAAAAACTTCTCTCACATCTCATGGTAGGTCTCTCATGTAGCCTTCTTAATGGGATTATGCCTCCAATGGACCTTAATCATAGGAATCTCAAGCACAATCGTCCCAAATCTCTGGCTAGAATAACAACTCGCTCCTCCACAAAATAGTTAGACGGTTATCCAACTCTACCGCGACATACTGGAGCACATCAGACTCATCAGGAACATACCAACACATCATCAAAACATGGAAAATCTAGTGGAGAGTTGAAAATGCTGGAGCTAAGCCTAACTCATAAGCAACCTCACCAATTGTTTGGAGGATCTCAAGAGGCCCTATATACCTAGGTGAAGCTTGCCCCACCTCCCAAATCTCATCACACCCTTCATTGGTGACACACAGATGAAAACTTAATCACCAACTAAAAACCTCAAAGGTCGGTGCCTATGATCAGCATAACTTTTGTGGTTACTCTGAGTTGTCTGATGCGTTTCCTAAATTACCCTCACCTGGTCCAAGGCCTCCTAACTCAAGCCAGTACCATGTGGTCTAGGATTTGTAGACTCAAACCAACCAACCAGAGAACGATAATGACTACCATATATGTTCTCAAAGGGGGACATCTGAATACTTGAGTGGTAGTTGTTGATGTACACAAACTCCATCGAAGGCAAGAACTGGTCCCACTATCCTCGGAACTCTAAAACATATGTCCGCATCATATCCTTAAGAACCTTAATAGTACACACCGACTGACTAACACTCTGCAGGTGGAAATTTGTGTTAAGGTCGATACGATTACCCAAATCGTCCTAAAAGGTCCTCCAAAAGCAAGAAGTGTGCTGAGTACACCGATCTGATATAAAAGAGACACGCACAACATGAAGATGAACGACCTCTCAAATATAGATACGGGCTAACCTCTCGGTGTTGAATGAGGACTGAACAAGGATGAAGTGTGCTGACTTAATCAATTGATCAATAATGGCCCAAATGATGTCAACACCTTTATAAGTCTGAGGCAAACCTACCATAAAGTCCATAGTGATACAATCTCACTTTCACTCTACAATGGATAATCTCTGAAACTCACCACCAAGCCTCAAGTTCTCGACTGTCACCTACTGGCATAGGCAATAGGCCACATAGTCTGCAATATCTTTTCTCATACCACTCCACTAGTAGTGTTTCACTAAGCCATGATACATCTTCTTGGTGCCTGGATGGATAGAGTATCTGGAATCATGGGCCTCACGATGTATCACCTAGATTAAATTCCCAACTCCTGAAACATAAATATGGCTAGCGAACCTAAAAACCCCATTTGAATCCAAGGTAGTCTGACCGATATCACCCCATAATACCTGATCTCGAAGCACCACCAAAGCTCATCCTTAAACTAACGACCATAAATCCGATCAAGCAAGAAAGAATGAGCTCCTACATAGGCCAAGACAATCCTAGAATCTGAAATATCAAACTGAATCATCTCACTAGCTAATGACTTAATGTGCAAATCCAAAGGTCATTCCATAGTAGATAGGACGGCTAGACTAGCCATACTCACCACCTTCCGCCTTGCCCGGGTGATAGAGAGTAGATAGGTCATAGTCCTTCAGAAGCTCAATTCAATTACACTACCTCATATTAAGGTCTATTTGGGTCATAATGTATTGAAGACTCATGTGATCATTGTATATCTCGAAATGAACTTTATGCAGGTAGCGCCTCTAGATCTTAAGTGCAAACACTACCATCGCCAACTCCAAGTCATGAGTTGGCTAGTTGCACTAATGCAACTTAAGCTTCCTCGATGTGTAAGTAATAACCTAGCCCCGCTGCATTAATACACAACCTAAACAAACACCAGATATATTACAATATACTGTGAATCCCTCGCCCTCAACTGGAAGAGTCAATATATGAGCGGTGGTCAAAAACTCCTTGAGCTTTAGACAGCTCAGCTCACACTCTTTAGACCACTCAAAATGAACATCAATAAGAGTCAACTGGGTCAGTGGTGTTGAAATAGTGGAGAAACCCTCCATAAATTGTCTGTAGTACAATTCGATCAAGCTCTAAATCTCAATAACTGAAGCAAGACTAGACCAATGCCGAATAGCTTCAATATTCACTAGATCTACCATGATGCCATCCTTAGACACGACGTGTCCCAAGAATGCTACAGACTCAAGACAAAACTCATACTTTGAAAAGTTGGCATAAAGTCATTAATAAAAAGATAGAGAATATTTCTATCATATCTTTAGATGAGTCAAATCAAGAAGAGGATGAGGAAGAGGAAGATGTCCCTGAAGGGGGAGAAATCCTAGATTCAGATGATGAAGAACTGCCTCCAAGAGGAACAAAAATGTTGAGTGACATTTATCAGAGATGTAACTTTACCGGTGTTGAGCTAGAAATTACGAGGAGGCAATAAAGCATTGATGCTTGGAAGAAAGTCATGGTAGAAGAAATTCGGATAATTGAAAAAAATAAATACTTGGGAGCTTGTGGCTGTACCCAAAGAAAGAGAAGTTGTAACTCTAAAATGAATTTAAAAAATCAAACTCAATCAGGAAGGAGATATTCAAAAGAACAAAGCAATGTTGGTTGCTAGAGGCTTCATGCATAAACCAAGTATTAATTTTTATGGAACTTTCTCTCCCGTTGTTCGTCTTGAGACAATTAGAACTGTGATTGTTGTTGCTGCACAAAAGAAATGGAAGATATTTCAACTTGATGTTAAATCTGCATTTCTTAATGGAAATCTTAATGAAGAGATTTATGTTGAGCAACCTCAAGAATTTTTTGTTCAAGGGGGAGAAGAGAAGGTGTACAGGCTAAAAAATTCTCTTTATGGGCTAAAGCAAGCTCCAAGAGCCTGGTACAATGAAATTGATACATACTTTCTGAAAAATAATTTTCAGAGAAGTAAAAGTGAAGCCACTTTATATATGAAGAAAGAACATGGCAGCATTATCATTGTTTGGCTCTATGTGGATGATATGCTCTTTATAGGAAATGATGTGAAGATGATGCAAAAATTCAAGGAAGATATGATGCAAGCCTATGAAATGAATGATCTTGGGTTGCTAAATTATTTCTTGGGCATCAAGATTCTCAAGTGAAAGAAGGAAGTTTTATTTCTCAAAAGAAGTGTACTTAAAGTATTTATCTAAAATTCAAAATGATGGATTGCAAGTCTATGGCCATACCATTAGCAGCAAATGAGAAGTTTAGAAAAGATAATGGAGATAAGAAAGCTAATAGCTCATTTTATAGGAGCTTGATTGGAAGTCTGCTATATCTTACTTCAACAAGACTTTGCTGCTAGTTTATTATGCAGATTCATGCAAGAACCAAGCCAAGTGAATTTTGGAGCTACAAAGTGTGTTCAATGCTACTTGCAAGGAACAATGGATTATGGGATAATGTACAAATTTGGTGAAGATTTGAACTTAATTGGTTATTCTGATAGTGATTGGGCTGGAAGTATATATGACATGAAGAGTACTTCTTGTTATGCTTTCTTATTTTGATCAAGTATTTGTTCTTGGTTATCAAAAGAGCAAAGTGTTGTTGCTCAATCAACTGCCAAAGCAGAATATGCCTCAGTAGCTAAGGCTACTTCTCAAGCTATTTGACTTAGGAGAATATTTGAAGACAATGGTGAAAAATAAAAAGAAAGAGGGATTGAACTGTATTGTGATAACAAATCAGCAATTGCATTTGCCAAAAATCGAGTCATACATGAAAGATCAAAACATATTTCCATCAAGTATCATTTTATCCGAGAATCACAAGAGAAAGGCGAAATTCGGTTGCATTATTGCCATACTAGAGAGAAACTTGCTGACATCTTCACCGAATCACTTCCTAGAGAAAATTTTTGCTATCTTCGAAAACGCATTGGAGTTGTCAAGCAAATTCATTAAGTGGGAGTGTTGGAATTAATGCATCCACATTAATGTTTAGTCTTCCATAATTGTCTCTTAGTTTTTCAATAAGTCATTTATGGGTTTGTAATACATGTATCTAATTAATTGTGATACATGTATTTAGTTATTTGTGCAACACCTTTGGCCGCGAAATAAATTTTGAGGCTGAACACTCTGTGACACCCCCGTGACGTAGAGATGATTTTGCCAATCCTGAGGAACAGGTACGCGACGCGGACCAGGTACCCAGTTTTTCCCAACTTTTTCCTTCTTCGTTTTCTAGCCCCAATACACCTAGATTCAATTCATTTTCTCAATATCTCTTTAGATTCAACTACCCATAACATATACATAAGAGTCTAACTAAAATAAACTCTAATAATCGATCTTAAACTCTCAAGAAATCCTCAATCTCGTCCCAAATTCAAGAACGAAAGAAATTCAAGAATACAACTCAAGAACATCAAATTCTCAATCTTTTTAGGATGAAATTACATTGAATAAAACATGTTTGGCGCGTGGGTTAACGAACCCAATGCTATATGAACTCACATACCTTGTAGGAATCACCCCCGATGAAATCCACAAACTAAACTCGACAATCTTGACGAATCTTGCTTCTCTTCTCCTTTCTCCTCTTCTTTCCTATTCTCTCCAAGCCCTAGCGTATTTTGGTAAAAGCGTAAACTGATATAATTCTGATTAGACCCTAACTTAATTACCAAAAATGAAATAAAATAATTGGGCAAGGAAAAGACCAAACTACACTTTTAAAATACAGATTGCACTTTCCTTATTCCAGTAGCCCAGCTTTCAAAGGGGATAACTCACTCATACATACTCATAATAGCACAAACTCAGCGGCGTTGGAAATATCATTCCAAAAGATTTCTTACCATATCTAGAAGCACCTCTAACTCACCTTGAGCTAGAAGTTATGGCCGTTTGAAGTTGGCCAAAACTCAACTTATTCTAACTTAACAAAATTTTTAGATTTTCATTCTTTCCAAAAATGACTATTTCAAATTATTAGCTTCTTCCTAGTTATTTCAAATTGCGAGATGTTACAATATCTCCCCCTTAGGAACATTCTTCCTCGAATGAGATTAATCTTACTAGGCTAAGGGTGTAACATGCAACATTCAGTTTAAGCACCCGTAGGCAAATGCAAAACAACATGCCAACTTAAAAATAAATACTAAGAAAAGATTAGTACCTTAATTCGTAACTTCTCTGGATTCGAAGAGATGTGGATATCTCCTCCTCATATCTTCCTCAGCTTCTAAGTAGCTTCCTCAACAAACTGTTTCCTCCAAAGAACATTAACTAATGCTACCTTGTTTGTTCTCAACTTGCGAACTTGGCGATCTAGAATCTGAAGTAGAATCTCCTCATAAGATAAGCTATCATTGATCCTAGTATCTTTAGTTGGCATGATCAATGAAGGATCACTCATACACTTTTCCATCATGGAGATGTGGAACACCGGATGGACTGCTGCTAGTTCTTGTGGTAGCTCTAACTCATAAGCTACATTACCAATCCTCTTGGATATTCTGTAAGGACCAATATACTTGGGACTAAGCTTCCCCCTTCTTACCAAATATCATATCATAGGTGAAACTTTCAAGTATACCTAATCATCTAATTCAAACTCTAACTCCCTTCTCCTACCATCAGTGTAGGATTTCTGACGACTCTGCGTTGTTCTCAATCTCTCTGGGATAACTTTTACTTTCTCCATAGCTTGATGAACTAAGTCTGGTCCTATTAACCCAGCTTCACCAACTTCAAACCATCCAATACGATATCTGCATCTACTCCCATAAAGAGATAGGGAGCCATTTGGATGCTAGAATGGTAACTATGTTGTAAGAAACTCAATGAGAGGTAGGCGATCATCCTAATTACCCTTGAAATCAATCAAATAATCCACCTTGATACCTCAAAACACTATCTCCCCCTTGTTCAAAAGCCATCATTTTTTTCTTATAAACACTTGCCATTAATTCAAGTAATAAAGGATCTTGGTCTTGCTTATCTTTTACTTCTGATACTAATGATGATTCAGCCCCATTCATCATCACTACTCCTCCTTCTATGGAATCCATTAGTCGAACTCCTAAGCGTGCAAGTCTGTGCACATCTTTCGCTAGTTCTTTCTTACCTTCCTCAAAATGGGCGGTACTACCCATTGACAATCTGCTCAAGGCATCAGCAACAACATTAGCCTTACCTGGGTGATAAATAATACTCATGTCATAATCTTTGAGTAATTCTAACCACCTCCTCTATATGAGATTAAGCTCTTTCTAACTAAACACATACTGAAGACTCTTGTGATCTGTGAACACATCCACATGAGCATCATAAATATAATGGCATCATATTTTCAAAGAAAATACTATGGCAGACAACTCTAAGTCATGAGTTGGGTAATTCTTCTCATGATCTTTCAACTGTCTGGAGGTTTAATCTATAACCTTGCCATTTTGCATTAACACACACCCCAAACCAACTCTAAACGCATCACAATAAACAACAAAGCCTTGTATGCCTTCTTGCAAGGTCAATACTGGGGCAGCAGTCAACCTCTTTTTCATTTCCTGAAAGCTTTTCTCACAATCTTCAGACCATTGAAACTTCACTATTTTCTGAGTCAACTTGGTCAAAGGAGATGAAATAGATAAAAATCCCTCGACACACCTTCTACAATATCCAGCCAACCCCAAGAAACTCCTAATATTAGTTGGCGTTGTGGGTATAGGACAATTTTGCACTGCGTCTATCTTCTGAGTATCAACTTTAATTCCCTCTCCAAACACAATGTGGCCTAGGAATTCCCCAAACTCAAGAAAAAACTCACATTTTGAGAACTTGGCATACAACTCTCTATCTTTTAAAGTCTGTAGAACTATTCTGAGATGACTAGCATGATCTTCCTCACTCATCGAATAGATTTGTATGTCATCAATGAAGACGATAACAAATATATATAAATAAGTCTTTAAAATTCTATTCACATGAACACTGCAGGTGCATTAGTTAAACAAAACGACATGACTAGAAGCTCATAGTGACCATACCGGGTCCTGAATGCTGTCTTGGGAATATTACATTCCCTTACTTTCAGTTGATGGTAGTCAAATCTGAGGTCTATTTTTGAAAAATAAGAAGCACCCTGAAGCTGATAAAAAAAATCATCAATTCTCGGAAGAGGATACTTGTCCTTGATGGTAACATTGTTCAACTGAAGACAATATACACACATCCTAAGGGAACCATCTTTCTTTCTCACAAATGGGACCGGAGCGCCCCAAGGTGATATACTTGGTCAAATGAAACCTTTCTCTAAAAGATATTTCAACTACTCTTTATGCTCTTTCAACTCTGCTGGTGCCATTCTATATGGAAGAATAGAGATAGGACGAGTATCTAGAAGAGCATCTATATCGAAGTCTATCTCTCTCTCTCAGAAGGGACTCCGGGTAGTTCATCTGGAAAGACTTCTGAAAATTCTTTTACTACTGAAACTGACTGAATATGAGGTATCTCAACATTAGAGTCATTAACTCAGACTAAGTGATAGACACACCCCTTGGAAATTAACTTTCTTGCCTTAAGGTACGAAATGAACACTTCTCTTCAACTCTATAACTGGTTCACTAGACACTGTAACTTGACTACTCGAGTTCTACAATCTATTGATGTATAACATACATGAAGCCAATCTATACCTAGAATGATATCAAACTCTACCATGTCTAACTCAACTAAATCAACCATGGTACTCTTGTGATTGACAGAAATGGAACAATCACAATAGACTCTTTCTACTAGAATAAACTCACCATCAGGTGCAGAAACACTGAATGCTCAAGAAGAATATCAAAATTGAAGATTTAGATCATACCAGTGATTACATCTGGCGAATCTTCTTGCTCTTGGCAACTAGCAATAGCATAAAGACGGTGTCCTTCCCCGGATGCCCTTGAAGTAGCTCATATAGATGTAGCTTTATCTGGTGGATCAACTAAAGAAGACTGGGCTGCCCCTATTACCATTACTTTGTCTGCTCTTAGGACACTCTTTCATAAAATGACCGTTCTAGCCACACTTGAAAGCAACTAGTGGAGTCATCACGACACATCCCTGAGTGGCTACTACCACACTTAGCACATGCAGGAGTCTTAGTACCCCCTTATGTCTTACTACCTTGCGAATGCGTAGGCCTAGCTCTTAAGTTCTGAGAATTCTGACTATTGTACTCACATTTGTTCCTTGGCGCAAGTGCACTAGCAGATGATGGAGCAGGTACTTTCTGCTTATGTTGGAGTGAAGACAGGTTTGTATTACTCTTTTGCTGCCCGAATGTATTCCTTGATGTCTTGGCTCTCTTATTCTTAAACTCTTCTTTATCCCTCAGCTTGTCCTCCTCAACTTATTGCACATGGATCATCAACCATGCTATGCCCATGTCACCTATTAGCATGGTTGCCTTACTTTCCTTATCTGCAGATGAGGCAACCTAATGACAAATAAACTCATTCTGCTCCTCATGTCAGCAACTATATTTTTGCTTCTCTTAGCTCACGGGGAAAGAAACGCCCCATGAAAGCATTCTCAAACATATCCCAGCTCACAATCGGTTACACATAAGCACGAGTTAGAAGAGACTTTTATAAAGGTACACTCTATTGCATGAAGTGAGTATGAAAGAAGTGAAGAAATTCCTAAATGTTGTGGCCTCCTAATTATAGATATGGCGCGCTTCACACCGATAACTATGACTCTACAAACACGGATTCATAGACTCCCTAAGACTCTTGAAATCTATGCTCTGATACCACGTTTGTCACACCCCGAGCCTACACCTTGGGCGAGATTAGCACTTGAGAATCATCGCTGGCCCCAAGCGAACCCTTGGCTTGACTTACTTACTCAGCGGAAGACTTTACTCAAGATAAATACTTTTAAAACAAGTAAACTGAATTGCTCAAAATATAACTTAGAGTGTATTATAATAATATTCACTGCCAAAGTGGGAATTAAAGTCTCAACTTACTGAAAAGGGAAAGTAAAAACTCATGAACTAACATCAACTAACTATGTGTATGAAGCCTCTAAACTCTGAGGGATGTCAGGATAAGACGCTTGATCATCCTAACAACTGAAATAAGCAAGCAATAAAACAAAACATAGCCAATGGGATCCTCCGGAAAGCAAGGAGGCTCACCAACTGACTCGGAGTGCTCAACTGGATCAATGATGTGTTGGATGCTGATCTTGGTTACCTTGTCTGCATTATAATAAGATGCAGGCCAAATGGCATTAGTACATTGAATGTATAAGTATGCTAGGGGAATTGTAAAACAAGACATAAGACTGAAAAGAACCGAAGAATTTACTTGGCTCAACTCAACTCAACTGATTTCAATAGAAAGAAGTGTAAATAAATACAGTATAAAGAAAAGCTTTGAAACATGGTTTCCAACTCTGTGTATTTAGAAATATAATAATAACTCTGTATATATGCAAAGATACAATATGAACTCTGTTTGTATATGAAAATACAAATATTTATGATGTATATAAAAATAAAAAATACTGTTACGGGAGTTTCTCTAACCGACAACCATCACTTAAGAGCTATCGTGATGATAGAACGTTTCGCCTCATGCTGCCAGGGTCGTCCTATACCTTGCTATGAGAATAGAACCTGAACTATTAAGTGGATCCACTAGTCTTTGGTAAAATGCACTAAGGAATCATCTAAAAAATATGACCCTTTTCTACCATGTTAGCTACATGGTTTATGGGGGTTGTGAGTTGTCTGAACTCTCCCCCATATCGGTGCCCAATACTACTCCCAAAATATGATACTAGTTCTTATGTTTTAAAAAAAACATACTTCTTTCTGTGATTTGAGATAATTGCTCAAAAACATAGCTCAAAGGCTATCTTGGAAATCAAAGTTTCCTCTCTTGCTTTATTGTGAAAGCATTTACTCTTTAACTGAAAACTAGCCCAAAAGCTCTTTACTGAAAACTAGCTCAAATGCTCTTTACTGAAAAACTAGCTCAAAGGCTCTTTACTAAAAACTAGCTCAAAGTCTCTTTAATGAAAAACTAGCTCAAAGGCACTTTGGAAATCAAGGTTTCCTTTT
Source organism: Solanum stenotomum (assembly GCF_019186545.1). Taxonomy (NCBI): domain Eukaryota; kingdom Viridiplantae; phylum Streptophyta; class Magnoliopsida; order Solanales; family Solanaceae; genus Solanum; species Solanum stenotomum. The sequence continues at coordinate 7,958,540 of NC_064287.1, read as the reverse complement.
TTTGTTTAAATGTGAAAACATTTTAAACTCTTTGGGAATACATAGTCCCCATATACTTTTGAAGAAATGAACTTCAATATTTACTCTTTACTCTTTACTCAACTTGAACTCAAGTCTTAAAACAAAGTTAAAACGTTTGTGAAAGACTTTTGAAAAACTCTATGAACTTCTATTGCTTTGACTATTAACTTCGCTTGACTAGACTCTTAACTGATCTTAACTTGTCTCTTAACTTCTCTTGACTTGACTCTTAACTGATCTTAACATGACTCTTAACTTCTCTTGACTTGACTCTTAATTGATCATTGAATTGAATTATGGATTCAAGGATTGTGATTTGTGATAGGAAAGATCTCATGATATTTAGGAATGATATTAGATAGTTAAACATGAGAAAAGATCAAGAAATCACTGTCTGGAAGCAAGTTTAAATTATTTGGTCGCGAAATAACTTTTGAGGAAGAACACTCCGTGTCACCCCCGCGACGCAGAGAAGATTTTGATAATCCTGAGGAACAGGTTCGCGTCGCGGACCTGGTACCCAGTTTTGCCTGACATTTTCCTTCTTCATTTTGTAGCCCCAATTCACCTAGATTCGATTCTTTTTCTCAATATCTCTTTAGATCCCGGTACCCAAAATAGATACACAAGAATCTAACTCAAAGAAACTCTAATAATCGATCTTAAACTCTCAATAACTCTTCAATCTCATCCCAAATTCAAGAACGAAAGCAATTCATGAATACAACTCAAGAACATCAAATTCTCAATATTTTTGGGATAAAATTACACTGAATAAAACATGTTTGGCGCGTGGGTGAACGAACCCAACACTATGTGAACTCACGTACCTTGTAGGGATCACCCCCGACGAAATCCACAAGCTAAACTCGACGATCTTGATGAATCTTGCTTCTCTTCTCCTTTCTCCTCTTCTTTTTTTCTTTTCTCCAAGTCCTAGAGTATTTTGGTAAAAGTTTAAACTAATCTAATTCTGATTAGACCCTAACTTAATTACCAAAAACAAAATAAAATAATTAAAGACCAAACTACCCTTTCAAAATCCAGATTGGACTTTCCTTATTCCAACAACCCAACTTCCAAAGGGAATAACTCATTCATACAAACTCGAGATCGCGCAAATTTAGTGGCATTTTGAAAGATAAATCTAAGATCTTTCCTACCATATCTGGAAGCACCTCTAACTCACCCTGAGCTAGAAGGTATGGCCGTTTGAAGTTGGCCAAAACTCAACTTATTATAACTTGACAAAATTTCCAGATTTTCCTTCTTTCCAAAAATAACTATTTCCAATTATTAGCTTCTTCCTAGTTATTTCTAATTGCGAGATGTTACATTGACAACATTAATTTTGCTAGCAATTTTTTGTTAAACAATTGTGTGTCTATTTAAGTTGAGTTAATACTATATGTCTATAGAATAAGCATTAACAATATCAATGGATTTGAATTTTTTGTATGACAATTAAGTAAGACAATTAGATATGTTTATTCTAATCATGAATCCGCTCCCTGATGCCTACGATTAAAACCTCACTCTTCTCAACCCTATGTGCAATATATGGTTTTACAGTTGGTAGATAGTATTTCACTGTTAGCTAAGAAATAAATAGTAAAGTGGAAACCTGATTTGCGATTGGCTTAGTCATTTTCCTGATAGCAGGATGTCACTTGTCTTTCTTAACATTTCTTGTATGGTGTCTAAGGTTATTGACTTTGGAACGTCTAGTTTCCCACTCTCCTAATTTGAGGATTCTTCATGCTTAGCCTTGCCATGACTCTTGAGAAACTTCCTAACATTCTTTGTCACATTTCCCAGTTGGTTGAATTTGGTATTGGAGCCTACTTTGCTGATCCTATTGAAGTTGATGTAAACGTGAGTAATGCCTTTTCAGACTGCTCCCAGCTCAAAGGCATGTGAAAGTTTTGGGAGGCCGACAGAACATGCTATCCTATTTTCAAGTTATATATCCGGTCCATCCACCATAGTCTCACGCCTTTGAATTTAAGCCATGCTACCATTCGAATCCCTGATCTTGGAAAAATGATCAGGCACTCTTGCAAATTGTGACAAATGTGGGTAAGTTCTAGCTTGAGTTTTACTTTGTATAGCTTGATTTGCAAGTTGATAGTTTCGAGACATGATACACTAACTGCATCTTCATCAATTATCCAAACAAAACCAGTAGTGTCAAACCTCTTTCCTGACACTGTCCTGCTATTATGTGAATTCTTCTGTGATTAGATGAATCATGAATGCATTCTGTAATTAAAATGATTCATATCCCTAATCATCACTCTGAATATCTTATCTACTCTTTGACAATTGAGTTGTCTAGATTCATTTCTTACACTTTGCATATGTGTTATGTGTGCATATGAAATTCATATTTTTATCTGAACATCAATGCTTATGTATTTTAGTTAATGGGTGGAGTGATGGTATGAATTTTAGTTCTCAACAAATCATGTTTGGTTTTCGTTGGCTATAATAAAATCTTCTATTGATTTGAAATATGTATGATTAAAGTATGCAAAATGTAACACTTAAGTCATCGACGACCCGTTGAAGTTGTCTATAGAATTCACTTAGACACTTCAATCCAAGCTTATAGTTATTGAACACCTCTACCATGTTGGATTTGAACCTCTTAAATACATTTTACTTACATGGCTAACTGAGCGTAGTACACCTGAAATTGGCACGTGAAAGATTTTTTTATGCCATATTTCCTTTTCTTTTTTTTTTGAATGTCTTCTTCCTTGTATTCTTTTCCAGATGCAGCACCAAAATTTTATGTTTTGTTTCTATCTCACTCTCCTTCTTCCACCTCCTCTTCTTCACCCCACCCTCCACGCCCTTTCTCTATAATTGTTTATGTTAAAAGATTGATACTTTTTTAGGTTTGTTCAATGGATTTTGCATTTGTTTTTGTACTGGAATTTTATGTCATTGATATTGATTAGGTAAGGAAAAAGAAATATTATAATGATATCGAAAAAGAGAAAAAAAAACTAATATATGCATGTATAGGGGACGTGCAAATCACCATCAACTACTCATTTGTTTATTGTCCCACATCAGCGTTTAAGGTGTTATTTGTTTCATTTTTAAATAGTTCAAAAGGTAATAGGATCTCCCATTAAAGAATCCTGGAATTTCAGTCATAGTTTAAGGGATACTTAATAATTTTTTAAAAAATTAGCTATAACAAAGGAAATATTCTCTATAGCGAAGGCTGGGAAATTAAACTTCAACTCATGTTTTAAGTTAGTTTTTCACCCAGTCTTGATCATAATTTAAATATTGGACCAGAGAACTAAAAAGGCGATTTTTCCAAGATATACAATTTTTCTCTCTTGAGTAACTACTTCCCTTTCATCTCTTCCTTCTGCAGCTCGATTTCCTCCCAGATTCAAAGAGTACGCTCTTAATAGGACTTTACATGTTGAAATCTCGGGTTATTATTTGGTGGGATAGCATGTGGTGTAGGTTAATTATTCATGTTTTATTATTCTAGTCTGTTAAATTATGTCTTCTTATAGCTTAGAATTATGAATTTTGGCCTATATTTATGATATATCAAGAAACATACAAACCCTATAAAAATGAGTTCTTTGAGCATATGAAGCGCTCAAGAGAGGTTAATGGAGTTGAAACTCTTTAAATGGAATTGATATGATCATGGAAACCTCCAATTTGATGAATTAGACTTAAAATAATTAGTTTAGCCTTCTAAGAAGATTGAATTAGGTTGATTTGAATACACAAGTCCCTCGTTTGGGGTAGTAGATAATTAATATACTGATATATTTGTTTTCTTAGACTTTGAATATTCTGAGGCATTGAGAAAAAAAAGGCTCCAGCAATTTAGCATGTTCATTTTCGGTTTGTTGGTTGAGGTAGGATACAATTTACTTGGATTTATACTTTGCTAAGTTTATGATATGTAATCTAAGTTGTATTGCATGTTAATTGATTTTAAGGGATAGTCTATGTTTGTTTATAATTCATATAATGATTGTTTGTATGAATAAACATGCAAACTAGTGAACAATATATTTAACTGGTGATATGAACTATGAACTATGAACTTGTGATTATTTTATACTTAACATGTTATCCTGAGAGGTAACTGGAGAGGCTAGTATATTGACATATGAAGATACCATTAGAATACATTTTCTTTTCTAATGATGAGCGTCGTAAGTTTAATGTGAGCCTATGGATGAGCAGTAATATGTGTGGTTGGATTGAGTACAACGTCGGTATGGTACGTGGAGACCTAGAATTTGCTACAGGTCATGACAAGAAGTGCAAAATTAAGACCCTTTAGTATATGTGTACATATGAGAGGGAGACTTATGATTTTTGGACAATGTGTTAGAAATCCTGGTCAGATGTAGAGACTATACACCTGAAAGTCAAGGATGACTATGATTTTCATAACTTATTGACTTGTTTGTATTCTAACAAGCGTGTTGATGATTTATATGGATTGGTGATTGTTTGCTCAGTATTTGATTATTGATATGCTAGTTAAGGGATAGTATGGATATGAAGAATATATTATAGAAGGTTACACACTTTTACTCGTATAAATGGTTACACTTATATTTATGTAGTCTTGATGTGCTTATTGCATACTTGTTTGTTCAGTGGGTGATGACTTGTGACTTATATTGTTGATTTTTTTGGAATGAATTTGTCTGTACTTGCTTTGTGAATATGATTATATAGCTATTACTAATCTTAATCGACCTGTGATGCCTATTAGTACATAGTGTTTGTACTGATGCTACTTTTGCACTTTATTTTTAGTGCAGATTTTGATCCTAAGGCGTCTATGAGATCCCGCATTTAGCTGAATAGTTACATATCTAAGGGTAAGCTTCTTCCATCTGAATTTCCACAAATCTTCTTTATTAGGTTGTCTTTTGTTTTAGACATTGAAACTACTTATCATTTATTCATTGTAACTCTTAGACAATTTTAGTTAGATGTTTTAGTACGGTGACTTTTGAAATCTAGAGATGTAATTGGTTGGACTTCCGTTATTTTATTGTCTTATTGTGAGACTTAGAATTATTTTCTTATGCTTTCTATTTCCATTTATATTTCTTAAATATTGTATGGGTTGGAGTGTTGAGTTTTTGATTTACCCACAAAGGGATTGGTGTGGGTGTCAGTCATGACAATTTGTATCGTGACATATTTATGGCGATCCGATTCCTCGAGTTGTGATAGAATCCACTCTAACCCACCAGTAGGTAAGTCAATCCTTAACGCAGAATGATAAGTAATGAGTAAAAGTGTAGAAAGAAGTGGAAGAAAGAATTTAAACAACAGAACAAAATAAGATCAGAACAAGCCAAACCTATATACATAAAAGATCCTTTCCATAACCTGGAAGTTACAAGTACAGAGTTGTTCTAACAAACGAGAAGTCCCAAAAATGGACCAAAAATAAAACTTGTCTCAACACGCAAAAGACTAGTTATACAATATACTGAAGGAGACATGAAAGTCTAGGACTCCAAGTGCTCACCTTCACCTCCGATCTGAAAGTTGATGTTGCACGAACATTCACCACTGGTAGCTGGTACTAGACCTGCATCACAAAACACTTGCAGAGTGTAGCATGAGTACCAAAGAAACGTTATCCAGTAGGCATCATAGGCCGACTGAGCAAGGAAGGTAAAGACAATATGAAAAGATAGAATCTATACACAAACAAAGGTCAAATCAGAATTTTAAGGAAAGAACACAAGCGTACCAGAAACAAAGACTAAGTATACCTAAACTATACCTAAGTAGACCCCGTAAGCCTAGAAGGTACACTCATGCGCAAGTTTAAGTAAAACCCGAAAAAACCCCGATAAACTTAACAGGTACGCATAAGCGTGAAGTAAAATGAATCCAGATCCAGTAAGTGTTATTCGGGCCTCAAGCCCTATGTAACAACCTCGAACCATAAGCACCCAAAAATGGGGCCACCTAGCGAGACAGTAGCCTCTCGGGGCACTAGCCTTGCTAGTAAGAGTAAACTCGGAGAGCCGCCCTGCGAGACAGTAAACTCCTAGGGGTACCAACCTAACTAGCATGGGTAACCAAGGGGCACCAATAAGACCATCGCCCAACCAAACAGTAAACTCCCAAGCACACTAGCCTAACTAGCAAGAGTAAACTGGGGGACACCAATAAGACTAGCGCCTAGCCAGATAATAAACTCCCAAGGATATCAACCAAGCTAGCAAGACTAAACCCAGGTGTAACATCCGGCAATTTGAAATAACTATGAAGAAGCTTCGAATTGGAAATAGTTATTTTTGGAAAGAATTTAAATATCTCGAAAATTTTGCTAAGTATGGAAAAAAGTGAGTTTTTGGCCAACTTTGAACAGTTATAACTCCTATCTCAGGATGAGTTAGGTGAATTTCCAATTATTTTTGGAAAGCTCAAGTAGTGATCGTTCCAACGCCGCCGAGTTTGCGCGATTCCAAGTTCGTATGAGTGAGTTATGCCCTTTGGAAGTTGGGATGTTGGCAGGGAATTTTAGTCCGAATTTGTAAGGGTATTTTGGTCTTTTCCCTAGCCATTTCTTTTGGTTATATTAGGGATTTAGACTGATTTTTAGATTAGTTCTTCCATTTTTAAAAGAGTGAAAGTGAGAGTTAGGGTTCTTGAGAGAAAAGGAAAGAAGAGGAGAAAGAGAAGAAGAAGCAAGGATTCGTCGAGATCATTGTGGATTTCATCGGGGGTGATACCTATTAAGGTATGTGAGATCATAGTGTTGGGTTGGTTCATTCCCCCACCCGCCAAACTCGTTTTAATTCCGAGAAAAGATTGATTGTATTGTGAAGTTAGAAGTCAAGGTGAAGTTAGAGTCAAGTCTAGAAGTTAAGAAGTAAGTCAAAGAAAGTCTTTAAGGTTTTCCCAGAGTCTTCATTGGACGTTTTAACTTCATTTTAAGGCTCAAGTTCAAAGATAAGTAAAGAACATAGAGTTTCAAGTTAAGTAAAGAGTATAGAGTTTCGAGTTAAGCCAAAAGTAAGAGTGAAGTTCATTTCTCAAAAGTTATTAGGGAACTAAGTATTTCCAAAGAAGTTTATAAATGTTTTCACATTTAGGATAAGAGAAAACTGGGATTTCCAAAAGATTCTTGAGAAGTTTGAGTACTATCTCTTTTTGAGAAAAGATGAGTTTTGCGAAAGAGTTTCTAAAACATGATTAGTATGACAAATCGAGTATGTCATCAATGTTTAAACAATATAGTCTCTAGATATACCATCCATGTTTAAGCAGTATGACTTTCCCGAGTCATCAATGATTATATTAAAATATGGTTTTGAGATGTTCTTTTTAGAAAGAGTTTTCAAGAGCCTTTGGTCTAAGTTTTGAGTAATTATCTTAACTAAAGAAAGATGTGTTTGAAACACTTATGAGCTAAAGTATTTTTGGGAGTAGTCTTGAGCACCGAATTGGGGACACGAATTCATATTAACTCAACTCTCCATAAGAACCATGTAGCCAAACATTGGATTTGACGGTTCATACTTTTTAGATGATCACGTAAAGTTAAGCTAGTGGATCCACTAAGTTAAAGCGTTCTATATGACGACAAAGTATAGGACAGTTCTGGCAGCATGGACAAGATGATGTATCACCACTTAGACATGTAGTGGGGGCTGTCGGTTAGAGAAACTCCCACTGTAGAAATTGCATGGTTCCTCGAGAGGTTCTGCTTAGTATGGATGGGGGTATGGGACTTCATTCATGCTTTGCACAAGTAGACTTTGGGAGGAAGCATGGTATTTTCATGATATTATAAATATGATTTTTACATCATGTTTTAAATAGTTTTACAAGCTTTATATGTTGCATGTGTCTTATTGCTTTATATCTAGTTCAGTTACTCATGAGTTTAACAGAGCCAAGGTAAGTTCTCTTTTGTATCCCTTTCAAGTTTAAGTTGTTATTTAGTTGTCCAGCTCGCATACTCGTATATTCCATGTACTGATGCCAGTTGGCCTGCATCTTATTATGATGCAGACGCGGGTACCCAGGATCAGCATCCAGCACACCGTTGATCCAGCTGAGCACTCTAGAGTCAGTGGTGAGCCTCTTTGAATTCCGTAGGACTCGGTGATTTTGTTTTCTTAGTTTAATTTATTAGGAAGTTGTGGGGTCTGTCCCAACATCCATCTCAGTGTTATAGAGGCTTCATAGACAGTCAGTCAGTTAGTTTTGAGTCTCTCATCTATGTATATATGTAAATATTCTATTTTGAGACTCGAGTTGCCTTTTTGGCTAGATTTTATCAATTGGGTTGTTTTATGACCTTTCATTGCATAGAGTTATTCTGTTGAGTTAGGCTTCCGCTGAGTTAAGAAAGTCAGGCCAAGGGTTCACTTGGGGGCCAGCAATGGTCTTCGAGTGTCGGTCCCGCCCAGGGTGTAGGCTCGGGGTGTGACAAACTTGGTATTAGAGCACAGAGTTCGAGAGTCCTAGCGAGTCTATGAAGCCGGGTTTGTAGAGTCCTAAGTATCGGTGTGAAACATCTTTAATTAGGAGGCTGCAACATTTAGGAAGATTTCTTACTTATTTCACACTCATCTCGTGCGTTAGAGTTTATCTCTAAAAAAGTTTCTTTCTAATTCCTGCTTGCACGTGTTTCAGAGGATTTTGCCTCCACGAAGAACAGTCAGAGTTCGTCCAGCTATGAGGAGTATTGAGGAACAAGAGTTACCGAAAGCCCTAGAAGTGCAAAACCAAGAAGAGATCAAATATGCTGATTTTCGCGAAGCTATCCGGATATTAAGACAAGTTGTGCCCTTCCATATTGGGCAGAGAGATAATCAACACGAAGTGGTTGATACTTTAAGGATCCGTGAACTCATAAGGATGAAACTGCCAAGCTTCACAGGTTCAAATATTAGTGAGAATCCGTAGAACTTAATTGATGAGATTAAAAGGGTATTTGATGTGATGCATGTTGCTGAGTCGGAGAGGGTGGAACTAGTTGCATACCAATTGAAGGGTGTTTCTAGAATTTGGTTTGACCAATGGAAAAAAATAGGGCTGAGGATGTGCCAGTAATGAGTTGGATTGTGTTTGAGAGTGCTCTCATGGGGCGTTTCTTTCCTCGTGAGTTGCGAGAGACAAAGATAAAAGAGTTTCTCACCCTTAATCCGGAGTCTATGAGTGTTCATGAGTACAGTATGAAGTTCACACAACTTTACCGCTATGCTCTGGAGATGATTGCGGACATGAGGAGTAGAATGACTTTATATGTTGCTGGGTTATCTCGTCAGTCAAGCAAGGAAGGCAAGGAAGCTATGCTAATAGGGGATATTGACCTAGCAAGATTTATGATCCATTTACAACAAGTTGAGGAGGATAAGCAGAAGGATAGAGAAGAGTTTAAGGATAAGAGGGCTAAGATAGTAGGGGATGAGTTCAGGCAGCAAAAGAATGATGCCAATCAGTCATCCCTCCCACAGTAACAGAAGGGACCTGCTCCACCATCTTCTAGTGCACTCGCACCTGAGAACAAAGATGGGTAGAATAGAAATTCCTATAGTTTCAGGGCTAGACTTGCATATCCTCAAGGCAGTATGGTACCAAGGGGTAGTAAGGCTCCTGCATGTGCTAGGTGTTGTATAACCCACCCTAGTAAGAGTCGTGATGGCCAGAAAGGTTGTTTTAAGTGTGGTCAAGAGGGTCACTTCATGAAGGAGTGCCCTAAGAACAGGCAAGGTAGTAGAAATCTAAGCAATAGGGCCCAAGCTTCATTAGTTGCTCCCCCAGATAGGATGGTACCTAGAGGAGCTACTTCTAGTATTGATGAAGGAGCAAACCGCCTCTACGCAATCAACAGTCGCCAAGAGTAGGAGGATTCGCCAGATGTTGTCACTGGTATGATTCGAGTCATTGACTTTGTTGTTTATGCTTTTCTAGATGCCAGAGCGAGTTTATCTTTTGTAATTCCTTAGGTTGCTATGAACTTTGATGTTATACCTGAGCAACCTAGTGAGCTAGTCATAGAGTGGAGTAGCAGTTCAGCAGTGCCTAAGGGTCATTTCATTTTCGTACCTCAAGGCGAGAAAGTTAGTTTTGAATGGTTGTATCTATCACTTAGTCCGAGTTAATGACTCTAGTGTTGAGATACCTCCTTTTCAGTCAGTTCCTATAGTAAGAGAGTTTCCAGAAGTTTTTCCTGATAATCTACCCCGAATTCTTCCTGAGAGAGAAATAGACTTCGGTAAGACATCATTCGAGATACTTGTCCTATCTCTTTTTCGCCTTATAGAATGGCACCAACAGAGTTGAAAGAGTGGTTAAAGAGATCTGTTAGATAAGGGTTTTATTTGACCAGGTTGACTCGGAGAACAACGAAATTTCAACGGTCTAAAGCTTGTGAGGAAAACTTTCAGGAATGGAAAGAGAAGTTGACTACCGCCTAGTTATGATATTTGCTTCTTGATTACATACTGAGTATCTGAACCTAAAATGGATTTTAGAATAATAGTCGAGTTTAGGCGAATCGGGGTGTAATATGATGAGCTAGAGTTGACTGCTATAGTATTCGCTTGGAAGATATGGCGTCACTGTTGTATGATGTTCACGTGGGTGTGTTCACTTAGAATGAACGTAATCTCAAACAGAGAGAGAGTGGTTAAGGTACTTAAGGATGATGACATGAGTTTTCCTTATCACCATGGTAAGGTTAAATGTTGTTGCTAATTCCTTAAGCAAGTTGTCTATGGGTAGCACCGCCCATATTGAAGAAGGAAAGAAAGAGTTAGCAAAAGATGTGCACATACTGGCACGCCTGGGAGTCAGACTTTTAGATTATAGAGAAGGAGGAATAGAAGTAGTGAGCGAGGCCGAGTCATCATTAGTGTCAGAAGTAGAAGGTGAGAGACCCAGACCCTATCTTGCTGGAATTTCAAGCAAAATGTTCATAAGCAGTGATGGCTTTTGAACAAGGGCGAGATGGTGTTTTGAGGTATCAAGGTAGGTTGTTGGATTGGTTTCAAGGATAATTGAGATGATTACCTATTGCATAGTCAAGAGGTTTGGCATTATAGCTTAGTAAGAGTAATCTCATTCGAGGACGAATGTTCCCAAGGGGGAGATATTGTAACATCAAGCAATTTGAAATAACTATGAAGAAGATTAGAATTGGAAATAGTTATTTTTGGAAAGAATTTAAAAATCTGGAAAATTTAGCTAAGTATGGAAAAAAGTGAGTTTTTGGCCAACATTGAACAGTCATGACTCCTATATCAGGATGAGTAAGGTGAATTTCCAGTTATGTTTGGAAAGCTCATGGAGTGATCTTTCCAACGCCGCTGAGTTTGTGCAATTCCGAGTTTGTATGAGTGAGTTATGCCCTTTGGAAGTTGGGTTGTTGGCAGGGCAGTTTAGTCCGAATTTGTAAGGGTATTTTGGTCTTTTCCCTAGCCATTTCTTTTGGTTATATTAGGGATTTATACTTATTTTTAGATCAGTTCTTCCCTTTTTAAAAGAATGAAAGTGAGAGTTAGGGTTCTTGAGAGAAAAGGAAAGAAGAGGAGAAAGAGAAGAAGAAGCAAGGATTCGTCGAGATAGTCGTGGATTTCGTCGGGGGTGATCCCTATTAAGGTCTGTGAGATCATAGTGTTGGGTTGGTTCATTCCCCCACACGCCAAACTCATTTTAATTCCGAGAAAAGATTGATTGTGTTGTGAAGTTAGAAGTCAAGTGAAGTTAGAGTCAAGGCTAGAAGTTAAGAAGTAAGTCAAAGCAAGCCTTTAAGGTATTCCAAGAGTCTTCATTGAACGTTTTAACTTCCTTTTAAGGTTCAAGTTCCAAGTTAAGTAAAGAGCATAGAGTTTCAAGTTAAGTAATGAGTATAGAGTTTCAAGTTAAGTAAAAAGTATAGAGTTTCGAGTTAAGCCAAGAGAAAGAGTCAAGTTCATTTCTCAAAAGTTATTAGGGAACTAAGTATTCCCAAAGAAGTTTATAAATGTTTTCACATTTAAGATAAGTGGAAACTGGGATTTCCAAAAGAGTTTTGAGAAGTTTGAGTACTATCTCTTTTTGAGAAAAGATGAGTTTTGCTAAAGAGTTTCTAAAACATGATTAGTATGACAAATCGAGTATGTCATCAATGTTTAAACAATATGGTCTCTAGATATACCATCAATGTTTAAGAAGTATGACTTTCCTGAGTCATCAATGATCATATTAAAATATGGTATTGAGATGTTCTTTTTAGAAAGAGTTTTCAAGAGCCTTTGGGCTAAGTTTTGAGTAATTATCTCAACTAAAGAAATATGTGTTTAAAACACTTATGAGCTATAGTATTTTTAGGAGTAGTGTTGAGCACCGAATTCGGGACACGAATTCATATTAACTCAACTCTCCATAAGAACCATGTAGCCAAACATGGGATTTGACGGGTCACACTTTTTAGATGATCACGTAAAGTTAAGCTAGTGGATCCACTAAGTTAAAGTGTTCTATATAACGGCAAAGTATAGGACAGTTCTGGCAGCGTGGACAAGACGATGTATCACCACTTAGCCATGTGGTGGTGGATGTCGGTTAGAAAAACTCCCACAGTAGAAATTGCATGGTTCCTCGAGGGGTTCTTCTTAGTATGGATGGGGGTAAGGGACTTCATTCATGCATTGCACAAGTAGACTCTGAGAGTAAGCATGATATTTTCATGATATTATAAATATGATTTTTACGTCATGTTTTAAATAGTTTTACAAGCTTTATATGTTGCATGTGTCTTATTACTTTATATCGAGTTCAGTTACTCATGAGTTGAACAAAGCCAAGGTAAGTTCTCTTTTGTATCCCTTTCAAGCTTAAGTTGTTATTTAGTTGTCCAGCTCGCATTCTCGTACATTCCATGTAGTGATGCCAGTTGGCCTGCATCTTATTATAATGCAGACGCAGGTAACCAGGATCAGCATCCAACACGCCGTTGATCTAGCTGAGCACTCCAGATTCAGTGGTGAACCTCTTTGCATTCCAGAGGACTCGGTTAATTTGTTCTCTTAGTTTTGCTTTATTAGGATGTTGTGAGGTCTGTCCCAACATCCATCTCAGTGTTATAGAGGCTTCATAGACAGTCAGTCAGTTAGTTTTGAGTCTCTCATCTATGTATATACGTAAATATTCTATTTTGAGACTCGAGTTGCCTGTTTGGCCAGATTTTATCAGTTGGGTTGTTTTATGACCTTTCATTGCATGGAGTTATTCTGTTGAGTTAGGTTTCCACTGAGTTAAGAAAGTCAGGCCAAGGGCTCGCTTGGGGGCCAACAATGGTCTTCGAGTGCTGGTCCCGCCCAGGGTGTAGGCTCGGGGCGTGACACCAGGGGCACCAAGAAGAACATCGAAGTACCGCATATCATCTATCATCCAAATGTAAGTGGAATGACGTCCAATACAAGAAATCGACTAAAGGCTCCCAAACTGTGCCACCCCAATCCTGAGTCGCCCAATGCAGTGTGAAATCCTCTGGTATCCCAACGGGGTCGTAGAAATAGGGATAGTGATTTGAAGCTCGACAAAACTGAATCAAGGCCTACAATAAGGCTCATTATATATGACTCAAGTCTGCTACTTCAGTTTACAAAGAGCTAACCCGTCGTAAATGATGTCGGAGAAAAAATAAGGCCTAATGGTTACAAGTAACGCAGGTCTAAGGCAAACACTAGTCTAATCCTAGACTATGGTCAAGCATGCTAAATTATACCATAACAACAACATACAAGTCAACTCACAAATTAGAATTAAACACATAATCCTCGACTAGCATGGTACTAAACCTGCAATAGATCAAATCAAGTCCAAAAACATGGTATCTAGGAAACGAAAGAAGAACACCTAGGTACCCAACCCCAATTCATTCTAATCAAGATGTAATTACACATTCAAGCTCAATCTGAGAGAATGGAAGATGTAGCCTACCTTCAAGTTGACCGTGTGCGCTCCAAATCACAATGTTGTAGAATTTCCTTTCTAAACGGCCTTAGAATGCTACCACGCTATCAAAAATAGGATTATAACGTCAATACAGTCGTTTCAACGCCAAACACACATAAAACATAAACGAGCTAATTTTGGAGTCAAATGGGAATTATGGAACCCCCACTAGAATTTCTAAAATTTACTTCGTCAAAAGATATAAAACATTACCTTAAACTTGTGTTCCAAAATTGAACACCATTCTGGGCTCAGAGTAGTCAAGAACACCAGCATGCAACAATTCAAATTTTATACACAAAAATAATCCATGGAATTCTAAATAACACAAATGTACCTAAAACGAAGAGTTATAATGGTTTCCAACTAGCCACACACGTAGCCTAAACAACTCCGGATTTATAGGACTTCAAATTACCAAACATGGAGTTAAATTGAGAGAAGAATCACTGATGGAAGCTGGGGAGGCCCAACGAACATAGAGAATAAGAAGTTTACCTTCGCAAATGCAGTAAGAATCATGTGAATGCAAAGACAAGAGAAGCCAGGGATCCACGTACGCGGTCGGTTCCTCACGAATGTGAAGGTCAGGGGACGTAGAAATATGCTACCCTACCAAATTTGATATTTCGGACTAAATGGAACAGTCATAATTTTCATACAATTAGGTCATCTCGATAAAAAGTGGGTCCCACATCAAAACTCCATTTTCAGCCAATATCCAAACAAAGACTTGGAATTAGCCTAGGAGTCTCGAGTTTTACATGAAGGGTCAGTCTAGACCAATTACGACATTCCAAAGCTAACCATGTAGAAGGAATTCTCATCCGAGCATATTTACCAAGAATATTGACCAAGGTTTAAAAGCCACCTAATCACACAAACTCGGACTAGAAGCCTCGAGAGTCATGTCAACCATGTTACTAGGCTAAAATGACCCTTCTGGAGCTGATGGAATTGTCATAATCAGTTTCTAAGGTCATTTTCCTAAACCTTTTATAAAAAATGACCATTCAATGTTTCAAAGCTCCAAAATACTGAAATTTACATAAAAACCAAAATGAATGACAATGTGACCTTACTGTTAGTCCCAGTAAGTCAAAAATGACTTGGGATTGCTATAACAACACTCTAAATGATGAACAAAAGGTATAAACACAGAAATGACCTAGAGGGTTACTACAACATCCACTACTAAAAGGACGTTTCTCCGCGAAAGTAAGAGTCAAGAAGTACTTGAGGGCTCAAACTACACAAAAAACTTCTCTCACATCTCATGCTAGGTCTCTCATGTAGCCTTCTCAATGGGGTTATGCCTCCAATTGACCTTAATCATAGGAATGGCTCTCGAGCGCAACCCCCACATATCTCTGGCAAAAATAGCAACTCGCTCCTCCACAAAAAAGTTAGACGGTCATCCAACTCTACCACAACATACTGGAACACATTAGACTCATTAGGAACACACCAGTGCATCATCAAAACATGGAAAATCGGGTGGAGAGCTGCTGGAGGTAAGGCTAACTCATAAGCAACCTCACCAATTGTTTGGAGGATCTCAATAAGCCTTCTATACCTAGGTGAAGCTTGCCCCACCTCCCAAATCTCATCACCTAAATCTAAGCTCATTACTCTTTCAAAAAGGATATGGCATGTACTTGTAATATAAAGCATTAAATGGTAAAGTGTCCCACAGATGCCTTCTGTACCATTTTGCAACTCAAACTTTTTAAGAAGTCCACTAACTTGTAGACACAGAAAACTGAGATTCAGCCATTTTAGACATTAAATAAATACCTCTACATGGATTATACCAACTCTAAGCAGCTTTACTGTTAAAAATGACACACGGATGAAAACTCAATCACCAACTAAAAACCTTAAAGGTCGGTGCCTATTATCAACATAACTTTTGTGGTTACTCTCAGCTGTCCAAAGCGTATCCTGAATTACCCTCACCTGGTCCAAGTCATTCTAAATCAAGTTAGTACTGATAAGTCCACAAATTGGACTCATTTAGAGCTTTATTTTGATAAGAATAGTGTCCTCGAATGCTTATTTTGTCTAAATATCGGATGAAAACTCTTAAATTTCAGGTATTTGAAGTTTTAGTGAAAGCATGGACACTTAGGCGCAAAAAGGAATGAAACGTCTTAAAAGAATGAAGAAGCTGAAGTCGGAGTATTGCTAAGCACAGTTGGCGATTCACCGAAGGGATTTACTCCGCCCTTTGTTCTAGTAAGCGACGCCCTGAAGGAGAATGATAAAAAAGGCGATGAAAAGAGCAGTCGGTGCTTCGCCGAATAATTTTGCGAAGCAGTACAAAACCGCCCAATGGTCCAGAACGTGAAGATACTAAAGGTAATCACGAAACGACGATGAAACAGAAGAAGGGCAAGTTGCCGAGTCATTCGGCAACATCGACTAACTTCGTCGAAAGATCTACCAGCGCTATTTTCTGAACTCTATAAATACTGAACTTATTATTAATTTTAGGGAGTCAAAATTTTATTTTAATTTCCATAATAGAATATTACTTTTTGGATATTTTTTTCTCAAGTTTTGAGAGAGTTTTTGGGAGCCTTGAAGAAAGAAGGATTTCATCTTCCCCAAGTTGGATGTGGGTCTTCTCCATTCTTCTTTCTTTGCTTAAATCAAGGTTTAATTTCTTATACCCATTTGATTTTACTATCATTTTAGGTGTATTTTGTTATTTCTTGATGTGTGGCTAAAAACCATCATTCTTGGGGGGTGATTTAGCAAATATGTATTGATATTGTTGTTGGGTCTTGTTTGCTGATAGGGTAGATGTATTTTAATGGTGATTTCACCTAGTGGTTGTTGTTTCATTTAATGGGTTCGTAGTTGCAAATACAAAACCACCCATGTGTTTTCGGCTTGCCAGAGAGGGAGGTTGCGAAACCAAGACCATTAGACTAATGGCCTAAAGAGTGGGTTGACATAAGGTTCAGCCCGAGAGGGTGAGCCCTTGTCCCATATACTAACACTCAGCTCGAGAGAGTGAGTGGGGTAAGGCATAGTATTCATGCGGCAAATAGGTGTCCGAGAGGAACCCATTTGAAACGGGGTAAGTTTCTCGAGAGTGAACCTATTTCATCTAAAGCTTAGCCTAGTCACTATTAGCGTGCAGAATTCCTATTGAAAGCATATACCCAACAATTTATTTCAACTTGTATTGTGGTCACACCCCAAGAACATTTATCCATACTTGATTTTCTTGTTAATTTTTGTTAGTTTTACTAGTGACAAAACCCCCAAATTTATATTTGACACTTTCGTGTCACCCCATTTAATTTAGCATGTTTTTGTTCTTTAATGCCTTTAGTTACGACTAGTTAGAGCTAAATTTTATTTTTTTATCAATTCTCTAAACCACTTCCTTGGGACACGACCCCAACCTTTAGTTGGGTTACTATACTATCGACGGTCTTAGACACTCATACCGTAGGTTAGTGTCGTTGGTCACGATAAGCATCAAAATGGTGCCGCTGCTGGGGAGTGGTATTATTTGAGAATTTTTAGATTAGTAGAATTTTTGTTGTTCTTAGTTGTAGTTCACTAACATTACTTTTAGTTTTGTTTTTCATTAAGTTTTCCACTTAGATGAACATGGCGAAGTAAAGTAGTGGCAAGTTGGTGGAAATGAGCCAAGGAGTCCAAAAGGATCCCATGCTGACTGCACTAGCATCTCAGCTAAACGAATTGGCCACCAAACTCTCAGAGGTGGAAGTCCAATGCAACAACAGTGGGAGTTATATACCCCCCTCATGAGCGGGGGAAGTCTAGGATGGGAGAGAAAATCGTGTCGAGGACACACTTCAAATCATTCTCCAAAAGGTCACCGATCAGGATCGGATGTTGGAAGAAATGAAAGAAAATATTGAAGTGCTGCATCAGTTGATTGGATCCCACTCTAGATCAATCCAGCTAATCAGGTCACTTATAAGTTTTCCAGTGCCTCATCTCTACTAAAATGACATATTGGGGTCACCTAGTGACACTGGGGCAAACCCCAATAACGAAGAGTGAGACAAAGCTTACGTCGTGCCACGACGTAAAATAAGGCACTTCTTGGGAGACAACATAAGGTTTTACTTCTTTTAATTGTTCTGTTCGAATAATGGTGTGCTAATTTTGTAGGGTAAATTGAGAAAGGTGTTTAGAAGTGCAAGTTGGTGAGCCAAGGACCCAGTGGGCGAGTCACCGAATCCATCGGTGCCTCCGACTTAACCCGCCGTTGGGACCCTAAAATAATAGATGTCTTGTAAAACTCGGTAAGGTAAGTATGCGTTCAGTGCATCGTTAATTTTATCGGTGATTAGACTAACGTCACCGAATGACAGAGAACTGAACGGTTATGTAAAGGCAAAATGTCAAAATGTTTGAAGCTCTCACTTTCCCTCTTCTTAAACTCCTTAAAATCACACCAAATGTACTTATTCTTAGATTTTTAACTTTCCATTAGTATTTCAATTGGTAAATAGTGCTTGGGGTTGGATCTCTTTGCTGCCTAGCATTTCAAAAAGTAATTTGATCGGCATTAAAGCTTAGTCCATAAAACCCCAAATTTATCTTAAAAGTTTCTGCACTCTTTTGCAATTGTAGTATCAGAATGACGTGTGCTGGGCCACTCTGGTAGAAATAAGTTGATATGCTATGAGTAATTCAAGCTTAATTGCCTAAAATATTTTAATAGTCGAATGCCTTGTTGTTTGTGCTTTAATTTGATTGAGTTTGTACTGGGTGTTGCTTGATTGTCGTTATATTGGTGAGGTAAAACCTAAATGGCCCACATTTGTGCTGAACAATGAAAATTTCTCAACAAAAGAATGGGTGATGACATTCTTAAAGGTGATCGTAGTTAAATGGCTAAATTTTGGCAGGACCGGAAGAAGTCGGAGTATTTCGGAATGATGGGAAGTATGGGTCATGTGTGAACTTTGTGTCTGCATGCTTTAATTTCATTTTCAGTGCTTGTATGGTCGATTCTAAGAAGTGGGTTGAAAAATAGGCACGGTAAATCATTCAGCGAGCTGGGTCGTGCTCGCCAAACGATTCGGCGATTCGCCTACTGATCTTACATCGCTCTTCATTCATGTCCATTGGGCTGAGAGATCTGTAACTTTCGGCGGACACATCCGTGGTCACCGAAGGTAGTCGGCGACTCGCTATTAGGACTTCAAACCACCCTTCGCATGCCTCCTCTACCCTCCTTCACTGTATCTTTTGGCGGACTACTTCATTATCACCGAAAGTAGTCGGCGTCTCAGCTAATAGACTTTTTCATCGCTTATTTGCCTAGATTTCAAGTAAATCCCTCGCTAAAGAAATTTGGCAATTCACCAACTGATCGGCGAACCTTTCTGCTTCAGATTTTCTGTGTTTTAGTGTGATTATTCTTCTGACTAATCACAAACCTTTGTAGATATGGTACGCACAAACTTAAATGCACCACCTCAGAACAAGGCTAAGGGAATTACAATCAATGAAGGAGGATCACGTCCTTCACATAAAATAAAGCACGATCTCCCACTAGGAGATAAAGGCAAACGAAAAAAGTATATCGCTAGAATAGGGTCAGCTATTGAGCCAGACTTCTCTGAGCCGGATGATGAATAACCCTTGATTTACCGACAAAATAGGCTCAAGGATGGATATAAATCCACACCTACCAGAGCTTCATCAGCCATAACTCCTCCTACGACTGAACTAGTACTAGCTTCGGCACCACCTCCAGCGGCCCCTACACTCCCTGTAGCTGCACATCCACCCAGTTTGCAAAATAGATTAAAATGCGATGGTTTACGAACCATTCTAGAAAAAAAATATAGTATTTGTGGAGGGTTTGGAAGGTAAGCATACTGAGGTGATTGGCACACTCATGTATCATGAGTTCGAGCAGTTTAGTAGACTACGGGGCTCTTATATCCCTTCCTGCTTTCGGCAATTCTACCTAGCTTATTGGGAGTTGGTCCCGAAAAATAAGAAAGGCTAGTGATTTTCGACCGATGAAGTCGATTATTATAAGAGGCAAGGAGGTGGATTGTCACAGTGAGCATATTAATGTTGTATTGGGTCGACCTCTGCACTAGTACTGCGCTACCAAGGTTTGCTTATTTCTCAGTCCCTAGATGACTTGAAGGGTTGGCTAGCTCCAATGATCTCTAGCACCACACGAGGTGGATGGATATAGGAGCTCAGATTGAGAAGAGGGACATGAACATTGCCTCCCGGTACTGGTTTGGTTTCATCAGCAGCACTATCCTGCCATCCCAGAACGAGTCCATTCTGCGGCATCCTAAGGCTGCTTGCCTTGGGTCTATCATGTCTAGGAGTCTGATCGACTTAGGACTACTGGTTTTACAGGAGATGGCCAGGAGTGCCAAACAGACACAGACGTCTCTGCCCTTTCCTGTTCTGGTCACCAAATTATGTCGACATGCAAGAGTACCCCGAGACCCTGCTAGCGATATAGAGGTCACTCTGTCTTCCTCCACTGATATCCGGTGTATACAAGCAGAATTTACACGAGAAGAGGATGACAGGCAAAGAGCAGCCCCAACAAATACTTCTTCAGAGATCAATATTGACTCATTATCATCTTAGATAACTTCATCCATCCCGGCCTCTAAGCCCTCATGTATAACAACTTCTTCTTCTTCTTCTTCCTCACAGGCTCCAGGTGTTTCCTCATCCTCCCAGTATGCCAGAATCACTCAGGACATGATCCTGAAGATGGGGCAGTTGTCCTACTCAACTGATGTAAGAGCTACCCGACCGGAAAGGTCTGTTCCAAAGATGATTGACAAATCCATACTAGCAGCACTTACTCCTATTTAGACTTATGTTGATGCCTTAACAGTAAGAGTTATGGCTTGTGAGAGCAGAAAATGGGAAACCTCTGAGGTGACGGCTTTAAAATTCAAGATTGCAAGTTTGAGGAAGGACATAGATTACCTTAAATCTACCGACTTCACTTCACTCATAGAAAGCTTAGATGATAAGGATGTTCCTACGACCACCGGAGATATGTAAGGGGATGGTGTAGCACAGGCAGAGTTGGATGCAGAAACTGATGAGAAGTTGATAGCAGCACAGGTTGAGGATATAAGATATAGCCAAGATGCGAGCATATTCAGAGATCTGCCAGATCTAGTAGAGACTGTTATGCAGCCGGTGATCCAGACATCGCCGACTGAGATGTCCACAGCAGCCCCAGTGGATCTGGCACTGCTTTTCCATCTAAGACTACTCTGGGCACTGATGGCCCAACATATATAGAGACTGCATAGACAGGACCTTTCTCTATCCTCCTCTTTATCTTACTTAAATCTACTTTTGGATTCTTCATTACTTGCATTTGAGGACAAATTACTTTTATTTTTGGTGGGGTGAGGCCCACCTTTTGTGTGCTAGTGGATATTTGTGTTTTGGTGTATATTTGGGTTGTCTGTTTATAATTGTGTCAATTACTGCAAATTGATTTGACCCTTTCGAAAAATTTAAATTTTAGAATTTTTGCACATTTTTGCCACCCCTCGTGAAGTGAATGTGGCTGTTCTATTGCAAAAAATCTAAGTCTCGATTTCGATCAATACCGATGACTTGAATAGTGCTCTCAATTGAACGAACATGAATGTATGGCTATGACGAGGCCAAATAAAGTTGCATAGACAATATGTGAACTCTTTGCATCTCATTGTGATTAGCCATTTATCGAATTGATTCTCTTATAATGACCGTTGCACACTAGCAAAAGTGTGTAGGCTTGTTTGACATAAGTGTCGATGCCCTGTGTGATTAGCTTGCTTTGAACAATGCATGTATAAACCTAGAATTTGCCCTGTTAGTCTGATTGATTTAGAAAGGTGTCCTCTTGAAATGATCTTAGGCAACTTTAAAGAGTGTGAGCCAAATTTGACATATACCTCTTTTGTGGTCTACCCGTGAGTGTGTGAAACTCTTTTGAACACCCTTTGAGCCTTACCTTTCTTTGGAAGAACCTTGACCCACTAACTATAATCCTCTTTATTTGTGGTTTAGTGAATAGCCAACTTAGGCCAAAGCCTAAGTTGGGGGTGTGGTGAAAAGGAAAAGGAGACGTCAAGAAGTGCAAGAAAAGTCCCCCTTAACCCATAGAGTTGTAGAACAACGGAAACCCTTCAATCTAAAAAAAAACATGTGGAATAAATACAAAAGAAATCGGGTTTCCAAGCAATCCATGAAGGTGAATAAATAGGTGACTTAGAAGCACTAGAAAAAGAATCGATAAACGAAAAGAAGGGAATGCCTTGAGAATACCACATCCCACGAGGAAGGAGCCACTGAGCCTAAATTACCATACCTTTCCACTCATCCCCATTACAAGCCTTAGAAAGACCTTTTTGATTTTGAGTAAACTGAATCAAAGGTCGATTGGAAACTAAGGGCAAACCTATGGGTGAAAACATACATTGTGTTCCTGTTTTTGAGTGTAAGCGTTGCATCTGATTCCTGATCTTGAATTGATTAACCTTTGTGTATGAATATGGAATCATTCTTAATATGAGGGCATTTAGATACTTTTTGTCGAGCTTGAACTTACACAAGTAGCAAGTATTGCGAGCACGATAATCTCTGGTAATGGTGTGTCACAACTTGAATCTTTGAGTACACAGTTGATCTTTGCATAAGTAATTTGAATCTTGTTGTGTATGTTCATGATTGAATCTTATGTAGCACTGTTTGAGACACCCTTTTTGAATGAACTTGAGTTTGCTTGAGGACAAGCAAAAGTTTAAGTTGGGGGTGTTGATGAGTCAACAAATTGGACTCATTTAAGACTTTATTTTGATAAGAATAGTGTCCTCGAATGCTTATTTTGTGTTAATATCTGATAAAAACTCTTAAGTTTCAGGTATTTGATGTTATAGTGAAAGAATGGACACTTAGGCGCAAAAAGGAACAAAAAGGCTGAAAAGAATGAAGAAGCTGAAGCCCGAGCATCGCCAAGCACACTTGCCGATTCGCCGAAGGGATTTACTTCGCCCTTTGTTCCAGTACGCAAAGCCCTGAAGGAGAAGGATCAAAAAGGCAATGAAAGGAGCAGTCGGCACTTCGCCGAATAGTTCCGCGAAGTAGTACTATACAGCCCAACAGTCCAGAACATGAAGATGCTGAAGGCAAGCACGAAACGTCGATGAAATAGAAGAAGGGCAAGTCGCCGAGTCATTTGGCGGCATCGACTAACTTTGTCGAAAGATCCGCTAAAGCTATTTTCTAAAGTCTATAAATACGAAACTTATTATTAATTTTAGGGAGTCGAACTTCTATTTTAATTTCCATAATAGAATAGTACTTTTTGGATATTTTTCTCTCAAGTTTATAGAGGGTTTTTGGGAGACTTAAAGAAAGAAGGATTTCATCTTCCCCAAGTTGGATGTGGGTCTTCTCCATTCTTCTTCCTTTGCTTAAATCAAGGGTTAATTTCTTATACCCATTTGATTTTACTATCATTTTAGGTGTATTTTGTTATTTCTTGATGTGTGGATAAAAACCCACATTATTGGGGTGTGATTTAGCAAATATGTGTTGATATTGTTGTTGGGTCTTGCTTGCTGATAGGGTAGATGTATTTTAATGGTGATTTCACCTAGTGGTTGTGGTTTAATTTAATGTGTTTGTAGTTGCAAATACAAAACCACCCATGTGTTTTCGGCTTGCTCGAGAGGGAGGTCGCGAAACCAAGACCACTAGACTGATGGCCTAAGGAATGGGTCGACATGAGGTTCAACCAGAGAGGGTGAGCCCTAGTCCCATATCCTAACACTCAGCTCGAGAGAGTAAGTGGGGTAAGACGTAGGCTGGTCTTCATGCGGCAAATGGGTGTCCGAAAGGAACCCATTTGAAACGGGGTAAGTTGCCTGAGAGGGAACTTATTTCCATCTAAAGCTTAGCCTAGTCATTATTATCGTGCAAATTTCCTATTGAAAGCATGTATCCAACGATTTATCTCAACTTGTATTGCGGTCGCACCCCAAGAACATTTCCCCATACTTGATTTTCTTGTTAATTTTTGCTATTCTTACTACTTGTGACAAAACCCTCAAATTGATATTTGACACTTTCGTGTCACCCCCTTTAATTTACCATGTTTTTGTTTGTTAATGTCTTTAGCTACGACTAGTTATAGCTAAATTTTATTTACTATCAATTCTCAAAATCACTCCCTTGGGACATGACCCCAACCTTTAGTTGGGTTACTATACTATCGACGATCGTAGACACTCATACCGTAGGTCAGTGTCATTGGTCACGATAAGCATTAAGTACCATGTGGTCTAGGATTTTTAGACTCAAACCAACCAACCAGAGAGAGATAATGCCTACCATATAAGATCTCAAATTGGGCCATCTGAATACTAGAGTGGTAGTTGTTGTTGTACGCAAACACCACCGAAGGAAAGAGCTGGTCCCACTATCCTCTGAACTCCAAAACAAATGTACGCAACCTATCCTCAAGAACCTGAATAGTACACACCAACTGACTATCACTCTATAGTTGGAAAGTTGTGTTAAGGCTGATACGAGTGCCAAAATCCTCCTAAAAGGTCCTTCAAAAGCTAGAAGTGAACTGAGCACCCCGATCTGATATGATATAGACAGGCACACCATGAAGATGAGCCACCTATCGAATGTAGATATAGACTAACCTCTCGACGTTGAATGAAGACCAAACAGGAATGAAGTGTGCTGACTTAATCAATCGATCAATAATAACCCAAATGATGTCAATACCACTAGAAGTCTGATGCAAACATACCACAATGTCCATAGTGATACGATCCCACTTCCACACAAGAATGGGTAATCTCTCAAACTCACCACCATGCCTCAAGTTCTCGACCTTTACCTGCTGGCATAGGCAAAATGACACATAGTCTGCAGTATTTTTTCTCATGCCACTCCACCAGTAGTGTTGCAATAAGTTATGATACATATTCTTTGTGCCTGGATGGAAAGAGTATCTGGAATCATGTGCCTCACAAAGTATCACCTAAATTAAATTCCCAATTCTCGAACATAAATATAGCTAGCGAACCTAAAAATCTCATCTGAATCCAAGGTAGTCTGACCGACATCACCCCATAATACCCGATCTCAAAGAGCCACCAAAGTCTCATCCTCAAACTAACGACCACAGATCCGATCAAGCAAGGAAGACTGAACTGCCACATAGGCCAAGAAAATCCTATAAAATCTGAAATATCCAACTAAATCATCTCATTAGCTAATGACTGAATGTGCAAAGCCAAAGGCCACTCCATAGTAGATAGGAAGGCTAGACTAGCCATACTCACCGCCTTCCGCCTTAAAGCGTCCACTACCACATTCACCTTGCTCGGATGATAGAGAATAGATAGGTCATAGTCTTTTACTAGCTCAACTTAATTACACTGCCTCATATTAAGGTCCATCTAGGTCATAATCTTCTGAAGACTTGTGATAATTGTAGATCTCGAAATGAACTTCATACAAGTAGTGCCTACAGATCTTAAATGCAAACACTACCATCACCAACTCCAAGTCATGAGTTTGGTAGTTTCACTAATGCAACTTAAGCTGCCTCAACGTGTAAGTAATAACCTGGCCTCGCTGCATCAATACATAACCCAAACCAACACCAGATACATAACAATATTCTGTGAAGCCCTCGCCCTCAACTAGAAGATTCAATATAGGAGCGGTGGTCAACAACTCCTTGGGCTTTAGTAATCTCAACTCACACTCTTTAGACCACTTTAAAGGAATATCAATATGAGTCAACCGGGTCAGAGGTGTTGCAATAGCGGAGAAACCCTTAGTAAATTGTCTGTAGTAGGCTTCCAATTCTATGAAGCTTCGAATCACAATAACTAAAGTATTCCTAGACCAATCTCGAATAGCCTCAATCTTCACTAGATCTACCATAATGCCATCTTTGGACATGACGTGTCCCAAGAATGCAACAGACTCAAGACAAAACTCACACTTTGAGAACTTGGCATAAAGTCATTAATCTCTCAAAGTATAGAGCACAATCCCCAAATGTTGCTCATGATCTCTCCCGCTCCGCGAGTATACAAGGATATCATCAATGGCCACTATGACGAACAAATCAAGGTTAGGCCAAAACACCCGCATCATCAAATCCATAAACGTGGCAACTACATTAGTCAACAAAAGACAACATAATGAACTCATAATGGTCATGTCATGCCGAGTCCTAAATGAAGTCTTAGGGATGTATGCTACCCTAATCCTCAACTAATGGTAACTGGACCTCATATCAATCTTACAAAACACTGTGGCACCCTGAAGTTGGTCAAACAAATTGTCAATCCTACGCATGTGATAACGGTTCTTCACTGTCACCTTATTCAACTGCCTATAATCAATACACTTGTGAATCAAACCTTCCTTCTTCTTCACAAGAGAATGGGAGCACCCCAAGGTGATACACGAGGCTTGAATAATCCCTTAACCAAGACATCTTGAAGCTTAACACTGAGCTCTACAGGAGCCATTCGATATGGAATAATAGAAATAGGCTAAGTACTTGGCTAAAGCTCGATAGTAAATTCAGTATCAATCTCTTGGTAGACTAGGTAGGTTGGTAGGAAACACATCCATTAAATCATGGATGATTGGAATTGACTCAATTGAAAGGGCCCCCCCACTCACATCACACACATAGGCTAAATAAGATAAACATCCGCTAGCCACTAGCCTGAACAAAAGAGATAACTCCAACCAATGTGCTACTATAGGATCCTGCCACAGAATCAGAGAATACCAGGCATGGATAAGGTGACAGTCTTAGAGAAGCAATCTAAGATCATGCAATTGGGGATAACTAGTCCATACCCAGGATCAGATCAATGTCAAGCATATCAAGTAATATAGGGTCAGCCCGAGTGTCACGCCTCTGGATAGTCACCAAGAAAGATCAAATCACTTGATTCACTACTAATGAGTAACCCACGGGGGTTGACACACATAACACTACTAGTGAAGGCTCAGAATTCAAACCCATACGAGAAGCATAATAAACAAATACATACAAAAAGATAGATCCCGGATAAATAAAGCTGAGGCGGGCTACTAGCATAAGAGAATTATACTTATGATCACATTATCCGATACATCAGCCTCCGCACTTGCTAAAACTGCAGAGAAGTATCCTTATTCACCTCTGGCTTGGCCATCTAACTTACCACCTGACCTGCTCCCCTGGGGAACACCTAGAATACCCTAATGACCATCATGTTGATTTTGACCCTGTCTTCGGCCTCTAACTAGAGGTACTACTGGTGGAGCTGATAGACCTACCTTTAGAGTAGGAGTAATCTGTTTAAGCAAATGGTATTCTCTAGCCCAGTGATTAATTTCCCCACAATCAAAACAACCCAAAGATGATCAGCTCAGGGAAGAACGACAACCACGACCGGAAGCACTAGACTGAGACCCATCTCGACTCTTTCTCAAGATGACCTTACTCCGGCTATATTGGTCACCCTTTGAAGTTTTATAATGAGGCCTGAATAAGCCGTCTTGACTGACTCTATCGAATCTGCTGATGGGGCCTACCATTAGAGTCCCTAGGCTTGGAACGGGATCTGTTATAGCTGCCCTTATGCCTGGATCTATTGTTGCAGCCCCATGGTCCTTACGATGAGTTGTGGTTGATAGTATGGGCATGGTCAACCATATCAAGAAAGGAAATGCCCGTGGAGACCATATTCTAAGTATCAATCAACAACTAGAGTATTAAACCACAAACAAAACACCAAACTCTCTCCTCCTCAGTAGGTATGATCAAAGTACCATGAGGGGAGAGCTCGTGAAACCTCACCTCATACCTAGGCATAGTCATGGAGTCGTGCTCCAACCTGGAGAACTGATCCAGAACACGATCTCTGTTACTGCGGGGGATGAACCTAGCCAAGAAGGCCTGGAAAACTTGGTCCAGGTGACTAGAGGATACCTAGCTAGCCTAGTATCTATGAAAGTACACCACCACTGCCTAACTAGCCCGTCTAACTAATAAGGGGTGAAGTCGCCCCCTCTCGACCCCACTAGACCCAATGTATATAGCCGCTCACAGAAAGTAGTAAGAAATTCAGGAGCGTCCTCTCCCACATCCCCAAAAAACCTCGAAGGTGAAAGCCTGAGAAACACTCTAAGCATCTTCTGCTCCTCTAGCGGCATAGCTTCGGCTGCATTCACGGGTTAGGAACCTTTATGTGGTACCTGAACCTGAGGTACGTCCGCTGCATGCTGATCATGCGGTGCTGGTGATGGTGGAAATGTAGTTGCAGCTGAGGCCTGATACATCCCCCCAAGTACAGTCAAACGTTGTGTGATGGATACCTGAAGGTATGGAGCCATAGTTGGTCTGGGTGGTAGCTAGGCTGGCCCCAGGACCATCAGCTAAACTAGAACCTGGGCTACAAGAGGGTCTGTTGTTAGATTCGAATCCCTATCTCTCTCTAGGGTTGGCGCTGCACCCCTGCCTTATAGGGGAGCTCGACCACTAACTCGAGCCACCGCATGGTGCGTACAAGCCATCCTATGAAAAGAGTGAAATAAATGAGATTACATGAAACCAATAACACATACACAACATGAAAGTGATACAAAGTAGATAAAGTTCCTAACGACATCCTATAGCTTCCCAGGGATAGGATACGAATGACTCCACACCGATCCACAAGACTCTACTATGCATTAGCTATGTACAACTGAGACCAGTGAACCTAGATCTCATACCAACTTTTCACAACCAGATTCCTCGAGTCATGATGATACCCACTATAAACCACCAATAAGTAAGTCAAGTTGTAACCCAGAACTACAAGTAATCAGTAAAAGGGTAGAAAGAAGCAGAAGCGAGAATTTTAACAATAGAACAAAATAAGATCGGAACAAGCCAAAACTATATACATAAAGGATCCATCCTAGAACCTATAAGTCACAAGTACATAGTAGTACTAACAAAAGAGTACAACTTCCAAATGTGGACCAACAACAAAGTTTGTCTCAACATGCAAAAGACTAGTTATGCAATATACAGAAGGAGAACAGTACTAAAAAAATAGTTAATAACAACCTAAAAATTACCGACTTCAAATGGAAGTCGGTAATTTCCGACCTCCTGAGGTCTGTATTGTTAAAAGGAATAAAAAATAAAATAAAATTCAGAGAATCGACTACAAGGAGTCGGTTTTTATGCAAAAATGAGCGGGAAAACCAAATACTGACCTCTAGAGGTCAAAAAATTTTCTCAAAAATAATGAATTACAATAAAAACCGACCTCTTGAAGTCGGTATTAAATAAATAAATAAATAACAATATTTTTTTTTCTTAATTAATAATAAAAAAACAAAATCAAAAAATATTTGAATAAATTTTATTTAAATCATCTTTCGGAGGACGGTTTTGTGTAAAATAAATAAATATAACACCGACTTCTGGAAGTCGGTAAAATGAAATAGTATGTAATAAAATTAATTTTCATTAAAATATTTATATAGTGACTTCCAAAAGTCAATACCTTTATTTTTATTTATTATTTTTATCAAACTGGCCTAAAGTGATCGGTAATACTTAGTAAATTAAGAATAAAATATAGTCTTATCTGAATTTAAAATGCGAAAAATTATAAATTAATATTTTCAAAACTTTAAATAAATCATCCTTCGGATGGCAGTTTTATGTAAATTAAAAAATAAATTCATATAAAATATCAACTTCCGAATGTCAGTATTATTTAATTTAACGTGATTACTTTTTATTTATCTTATAATTTAATATGATACCGACCTCATCAGTTTGGTATATTTTATTTAATCTAATTACCTTTAATAAAGTCGACATCTAGAGCTCAGTTTTTTTAAAATATTTCTATTAATCATAATATTGCTATTGTGCATAACTCTAAATTTTCATTTTACGCTTACAATTAATTGTTTTGAAATGTGTAACAACTTTGTACACTTTTATATAAAAAAAAGTTAGAATTGGTGGAATAGATAAAGAAATATCAATAATCCATATTTAGAGTGTGAAATTACATTGATATTATTTAAGATATAATTATATATTTCTAGAGTATAGTACAAATTCTATCAGTCTGTCATCAAATCATGAACTTAATATCTCGTGTAATGATAAAGTGGTGAAGAGCTAACATATAATCCATCCAAGTATGAAATGCAAGATGATACTCGTTGAAATGTCTTAACAAATTAAAATTTATATTAATAATTAATTGTTTAATTATTTGTACGTATAACCTTCAATGTCTTATCTCGTTTTATGAAATAGACAATAGAACATTGTAAAGTATTGTAAAGGATAATTCATCGGAGTATGTAATACGTTGATTTTATACTTATCGAATAGTATACCAAATCAAGTGTCTCTCTCTCTCTCACACACACACTATATATCTATATCTATATCTATATCTCTACTACATTAAAAGCATGAACTCTCTAACTTGAATGTTGAATTACTATAATAACCCCAATTAAAAATACTCAATTTCTTATATTTATTAATTTAGTTATATTAAAAGTAGATACCTTTTAACATTAAAGGGTTGTGATTTTTCCAAAGAGTTGTGCCTTTTTTGATGGTTTGTGACATTTTCGATGAGTTGTGGCTTTTCCGAAGGGTTGTGATTTTTCAAATGGGTGTGCCTTTTTTGATGAGTTATGACTTTTCCAAAGGGTTGTGACTTTTCCGATGAGGAATAACTTTTTTGAAAGGTTGTAACTTTTCTGATAAGGCACAATTAGCACCTATCGATACTACTATTTGTTAACTATATAAGAGGTTTCCTCTTACTTTTATACTATGAATTTTTTTAATGTTTTCTACTCTTCTTCTTTTTAAATCTCAAAGGTTATTTGCAATAGTTGATTAAGTTCAAAATTCAACAAAATTCGAGGTACCACATAAGAAAGAGTTGGTGAAGAAATTGTAGCAAATCATTCATCAATTCACAGTCGTATTTTTCTTTTGATTTTCATGAGTTAACAATGAAAAAGAATTGTGGAAAAAAACTATAACAATATACAAATATGAAAAAAGTCACATGATTTGGGTAAGTTGTTGTTTATTTATTTTTTCATGTTTTATTATTTTACCCTCAAACAAACGCGTTTCTTTCTAATTTTTCTAAAATAACTGGCATCAACGTTATCCATTGAATTATTAGTTTTGATGTATAATCCACTATTTCAAAAATAATTTTTAACTTTTACTTATAATATGATAATAGTCATGATAATAATTATTTTTTAATAGATATGTAAGAAAAAATGAACGGAGAAAGTAAAGTGTTGGTGGCAAGATATTTCAATCAAATGGAACACTATAGTGAGTATAACATGAACATATATTTTCATCTTCCTTATTCATTGGTTGTGCATTGCTCCATTTATTCTTTCTTTTTTATATTTATATTAATGATATGAAATTATTTAAATCTGAATTTCCTGTTATTTTTTGTTCATTTTAGTTTGAGAAAATGTTATGTCACAAGATACACTCCTTGCTAGATGTATAAAAATAGTGATTAATCATAAAATAATCTTAAATCAAATTAAAGATTCTATAAATAATACTTTAAATTTTATTCATCAATTAATTTTTATTATTGAAATTTTTTTATATTTTATATCACGATACAACTTCTATAAGATATCAGATACTTTCATTACACAACAACTATCTAATATATATGTGGCAAAAAAAAAGGAGAAGACTACAATTCTATAAAGTTAAGGTAGAAACTTAAAGAAATGATTTTTTTTTTGCCAAATGTGATGTTGTTAATTTATTGAAATTAAATTATGCTATTAATATATATATATATATATATATATATAAACAAAGTATTGGTCAAGCTAAATATTTTACATACACTCAAACCTCTATTGACCATGATTCGTTATAACAACAAAGTACCCTTTATTTTTGTAAAATTACCTCTCTATGATAGTCATACTTAAATATTAACTGAGTACTAATATTTTGTAAAAGATAGATTACGTATAAAGACAAAATATTGAAATGTTTATGGTAATCGTTATTAGTGTCATGCACATACTAAATTTGAAGTACGAATATTTAAGAGAAAAAATGTACTTAAATAGTGTTAATCATTTATGTTCATAACATCAAGAGGAAACACTATTGTTGACATTTTTTGTATGGATAGTTTTTAAAATTTTTATCGCTTAGATTTGCTTCCAAAATTGAGTGAAGTAAAATTAATACGACTAAAGAAATTTCACTTTCTCACCATATTAAAACTTTGACTGAACATATTTAGAAATGTTTTAATGATATTTGGTTATTTTGATTTCAAAATAGAGCTAACTCTATGACAATATGTATTAATCATTTCAAGCCATTTGTCATATGGTCTTTCAAATATACTTATTTACTAAAAATATTAATTTACTAATATTAATTCTATTTGACAACATCATACAGTATTTATACGAAACACATGTGCAACGCACGTGCCGTGAAAACTAGTATATCTATATATATATATATATATATATATATATATATTAAAGTTTGTATGCCTGAATTTAAAATAATCAATTGAAAATCTATGAAACATGTTGATTGTAGGAGATTATATATACTCGTCGAGTAGTTTAACAAATCAAGTCCTACATATTAATGGTTCAGATATGAACTACATTATCAATTAAAGAAATACCGCTGATCAATCCAAGAAGATTTATATATTATATTTGATATTGATAAACCTTTGTTGCTCGATAAAATTAAATTTATATAATTAGGAGGTAATTTGTGTGTGTGCGTGCGTGCATGCGCGTTTGTGTGTAAGCGACCTCAAGAGGTCAGTTTATATTGAAAATAAATTAATAAACAGCAACGTCAAGAGGCCAGTATATTTAAATTATTTAATATCGAATTACCAATGTCGATATTTTTTAAATATTTTTAAAAAATAGATAATTATTTTAAAATATACCGATATCCCGTGGTCAGTAAATTAACACTTCTTTTAAAAAATGAATGATAATTATATTTCCTTTTCTCTCAAAACCCTACCTCTCTCACTCCTAAATCTGAGCACCTCTCTCACCAGCGCCACGCCCCTTGATCGACCCCAGCGCCATGCCACCCGTCCCCCGATTTGTGCCAGCGCTGCAGCAACAACATAATGTCGTAGCTCCACTGGTCGTCGACACCAGCTAAGTTCCACTGTAAAAAAATTCATTTTTAGTGGTTATTTAACACATATCTTTTTCCTATGGGGTCGATAACTAGTTAGAGATTAACAAATAGAAAAGGAAATTTAAAGTTAATGTCAGAAATTTGAAGTTAGTGAAGAGACCATTTCTTTTGAGGTTTAAGTGAACTAGAATTATCAAATTTAGCAAGTATAACTATACAAAGATTTAAAAATAGAAAAATACTATATTTTGTATTCCAAAGATTGGAAAATTTTCAAAAACATTAAATATAAAGGAAAATTCAGGACACCAAGTGCTCACTTTCACCTTTGATCCAAAAGTTGTTGTTGGCATGAAACAGAAGCATAGTGTAGTATAAGTACCAAAGAAAAAGTACCCAGTAGGCATCATAGGCAAACTGAGCCGGATGGTTAAAAAAATATGAAAAGATATAATCTAGACACCAACAAAGGTCAACGTTGAATTTAAAGAAAAGCACATAAGAGTACAAGAAATAAAGACTATGTACAACTAAATTAAACCTAACTGGACCTCATAAGCCCAAAAGGTACACTCGTGCGCAGGTTTGAGTAAAA
The DNA here is from genome assembly GCF_019186545.1 of Solanum stenotomum. Taxonomy (NCBI): domain Eukaryota; kingdom Viridiplantae; phylum Streptophyta; class Magnoliopsida; order Solanales; family Solanaceae; genus Solanum; species Solanum stenotomum. Next base: position 7,924,662 of record NC_064287.1, on the reverse strand, counting down.
TCCTAATGAACCTCTATAAGTTTGACAGGTACACAAAATAGCTAAACTACAAGAGCGAAGTAAAGTGAATCTAGATACATTAAGTGTAATACGGACATCGAGCCCCAGGTAAGCACCTCAAACCATAAGCACCCAATAATGGGCTCGCCCATCCAAACAATAAACTATTAGGGGCACTAGCCCAGCTAGCAAAAGTAAACCCTAGGGCCTCCTAGCTAGACAATCAACTCCCAGGGGCACCAGCCCAGCTAGCAATAGTAACCTGGAGGTACCAATAAGAGCATCACCCGGCCAGACAATAAAATCACAGGGGCTCCGACCTAGCTAGGAAGACTAAACTCGGGGTTCAAATAAGGCCATCACCCAACCAGATAGTAAACTCCCAATGGCATTAGCCCAATTATCAAGAGTAAACTCGTGGGCACCAATAAGAACATCAAAGTTGTATGTGTGCGCGTGCGTGTGTGTGTGCGTGTGTGTGTAATTGACCTAAAGAGGTATGTTTATATTTAAAATAAATTAATAAAAAGCGACGTCAAGAGGCCAATATTTTAAAATTATTTAATATCGGCTTACCGATGTCGATATTTTTTAAATATTTTAAAAATAGATAATTATTTTAAAAGATACCGACATCCCGTGGTCGGAAAATTAACACTTCTTTTCAAAAGGAATGATAATTATTTTTCCTTTTCTCTCAAAACCCTACCTCTCTCACTCCTAAATCTTACCACATATCTCACCAGCACCACGCCCCTTGATCGACCCCGGTGCCACGCCACCCCCACCCCCCGATTGGCGCCTGCGCTGCATCAGCAACAGGACGTCGTAGCTCCACTGATCGCTGACAACTGGTAAGTTTGATTTTTAAAAATTCATTTTTAGAGGTTATTTAACACATATCTTTGTATTATGGGGACATCAACCAGTTAGAGATTAACAAATAGAAAAGGAAATTTGAAGTTACCGTCGGAAATTTGAAGTTAGTAAATAGAAAAGGAAATTTGAAGTTACTGTCGGAAATTTGAAGTTAGTGAAGAGACCATTTCTTTTGAGGTTTAAGTGAACTAGAATTACTAACTTTAACAAGTATAACTATACAAAGATTTTAAAATAGAAAAATACTATATTTTGTTTTCCAAAAGAATGGAAAATTTTCAAAAACATTAAATATAAAGGCAAGTCCAGGACACGAAGTGCTCACTTTCACCTCTGATCCAAAAGTTGTTGTTGGCACGAAATAGATGCATAGTGTAGTATAAGTACCAAAGAATAAGTACCCAATAGGCATCATAGGCTAACTGAGCTGGATGGTAAAAATAATATGAAAAGTTATAATCTAGACGCCAACAAAGGTACACTCGTGCTCAAGTTTAAGTAAAATCCGAATGAACCTCTACAATCTTGACAGGTACACAAAATAGCTAAACCACAAGAACAAAGTAAAGTGAGTCTAGATTCATTAAATGTAATACAGACATTGAGCACCAAGTACCCACCTCAAACCATAAGCACCCAATAATGGGCCTGCCCATCCGAAGAATAAACTCCTAGGGGCACCAGCCCAACTAGCAAAAGTAAACCCTAGGGCCTCCTAGCTAGACAATAAACTCCCAGGGGCACCAGCCCAGCTAGCAAGAGTAACTCAGGGGCAGCAATAAGAGCATCACCAAGCCAGACAATAAAATAACAAGCACTCCGACCTAGCTAGCAAGACTAAACTCAGGGGTACCAATAAGACCATCACCCAGCAAGATATTAAACTCCCAATGGCACTTGCCTAGTTAGTAGGAGTAAACCTGTGGGCACCAATAATAACATCAAAGTTATGCGTATGCGTGTACGTGTGCGTGTGCGTGTGCGTACGTCCGTGCATGCGCGCATGTGTATAATCGACCTCAAGAGGTCAGTTTATATTTGAAATAAATTAATAAACAACGACATCAAGAGGCCAGTATGTTTACATTATTTAAGATCAACTTATCGATGTTGGTATTTATTAAATATTTTAAAAATAGATTATTATTTTAAAAGATACCGACATCCCATGGTTGGTAAATTAACACTTCTTTTAAAAAAGGAATAATAATTATTTTTCCTTTCTCTCAAAACCTTACCTCTCTCACTCCTAAATTTGACCACCTCTTTCACCAGTGCCACTCCCTTTGATCGACCCTGGAGCCACACCACCCGTCCCCCGATTGGCGCCAGCGCCGCAATAGCAAAAGGACGTCGTAGCTCCACTAATCGCCGACAACAGGTAAATTTGACTTTCAAAAATTCATTTTTAGTGGTTACTAACACATATCTTTGCCTTATGGGGTCAATAGCTAGTTAGAGATTAACAAATAGAAAAGGATAATTGAAGTTAGTGAAGAGACCATTTCTTTTGAGGTTTAAGTGAACTAGAATTACCAACTTTAGCAAGTATAACTATACAAAGATTTAAAAATAGAAAAATAATTTATTTTGTTTTCCAAAAGACTGGAAAATTTTCAAAAACACTTAATATAAAGGTAAGTCCAGGACACCAAGTGCTCAGTTTCACCTCTGATCCAAAAGTTGTTGCTGGCACGAAATAGATGCATAGTAGTATAAGTACCAGAGAGAAAGTACCAAGTAGGCATCATAGGCAAACTAAGCCGGATGGTAAAAATAATATGAAAAGATACAATCTAGACACCAACAAAGGTCAAAGTTGAATTTAAATAAAAGCACATGAGAGTACAAGAAATAAAGACTATATACATCTAAATTAAACCTAACTGGACCTCATAAGCCCAAAAGGTACACTCGTGCGCAAGTTTAAGTAAAATCCGAATGAACCTCTATAAGCTTGATAGGTACACAAAATAGCTAAACTTCAAGAGCAAAGTAAAGTGAATATAGATGCATTAAGTGTAATCTGGCCATCGAGCCCCAAGTAACCACCTCAAACCATAAGCACCCAAGAATGGGCTCGCCCATCGAGACAATAAACTCCCAAAGGCAACTGCCTAGCTAGAAAAAGTAAACCCTAGGGCCTCCTAGCTAGACAATAAACTCTCAGAGTCACCAGCCCAACTAACAAGAGTAACCAGGGGGCACCAATAAGAGCTTCACCAAGCCAGACAATAAAATCACAGGGGCTCCGAACTAGCTAGCAAGACTAAACTCAGGGGTACCAATAAAACCATCACCCAGCCAGATAGTAAACTCCTAATAGCACTAGCCCAGTTAGAAAGAGTAAACCCGTGGGCACCAATAAGAACATCAAAGTTGTGTGTGTGAGCGTGCGTGTGTAATCGACCTAAAGGGGTCAGTTTATACTTAAAACAAATTAATAAACAGCGACGTCAAGAGGCCAGTATATTTAAATGTTTTAATATCGACTTACCTATGTCAATATTTTTTAAATATTTTAAAAATAGATAATTATACTAAAAGATACCGATATCCCGTGGTCGGTAAATTAACACTTCTTTTAAAAAAGGAATGATAATTATTTTTCCTTTTCGCTCAAAACCCAACCTCTCTCACTACTAAATCTGACCACTTCTCTCACCAGCGCCATGCCCCTTGATTAACCCCGATGCCACGCCACCCATCCCCCAATTGGCGCCAGCGCTGCAACAACAACAGGACATCGTGGCTCCACTGGTCACCGACAGCAGGTAAGTTCGACTTTCAAAAATTCATTTTAGTGGTTATTTAACACACATCTTTGTCTTATGGGGTCGATAACTAGTTATAGATTAACAAATAGAAAAGGAAATTTTAAGTTAAGGTCAGAAATTTGAAGTTAGTGAAGAGACCATTTCTTTTGAGGTTGAATTGAACTAGAATTTCTAACTTTAGCAAGTATAACTATAAAAAGATTTAAATATAGAAAAATACTATACTTTTTTTCCAAAAGAGTGGAAAATTTACAAAAAACATCAAATATAAAGGCAAGTGCAGGACACAAAGTGCTCACTTTAATCTCTGATCCAAAATTTTGTTGTTGGCACGAAATAGATGCATAATGTAGTAAAAGTACCAAAGAAAAAGCACCCAGTAGGCATCATATGTTAGAATATGCACAACGGAAGCTATAATCAGGATCACAAATCTTACATATAGGCTAAACAATATAACATAAACGAATTTAGAAGAGCACTAACCTGTTGAAACTTCTACAAAAATCGTCCAGATGCCAAGGATCCAGAGCTACGATCTTCTCCTATTTCCTGATTGACTGTTACTACCAAGTTACTTGTGTGGGCAAGTATTACTTGTTTTTCAAAAGGATGATTTCTTTCATGCCACATTCAGCCTATTTATCTAGTTTTCCAACTCAAGAATGAATAGGAAAAACGTCCAAATAAATTTCAAGCTTAATTAGCAATCAAGAGGATCATGAGAATAAATTGATATAAAAACGTTTTCATCCATTAAAGGCCAAACGTTTTTGTAATAAGAACAAAAACGTTTTCATCCATTAAAGGCCAAACGTTTTTGTAATAAGAACAAAAAAATGTTTTCATCCATTTAAGGCCAAACGTTTTTGTCACTAACTCAATCTTTAATTCTCAAATAATTCATCCTTTAAAGAAGATCAACAATAAAATTAATTTGTCCTTCTTTTCAAACTTGGTCAATTAATCAGGCATAGTAGGGACCGTAGATATATTTAATAGAGGCTTCCAACTACGATAATAATTCTCAAATGAACGAATTAACCATATCGCAATAAATTACAAAGTATTCCACTAAAATTCTGTAATTGCACTCCTCGATTTAATTTCGAAATCTACCACTACATCTTATTTAACCCCCCGTGTTAGAATTACCGACACCAATCAATTAAATCAAAATTATCTGAAAATTTAATTCATTGACTAAATTAATCCTTTATTATATTTACTTAACTTATTTCACGTGACGGATCTAAAATCCACCTGCAGGGTTTTCACGTGAAAACTTATAAGTAACCATAAAGGGGTGTCTTCAACTCGGGTCCGAGACACGGTTCTATCAACTAATTATTATTTCACTAATGTAATTTGTCATTATCTAATCTATTAGGAATTTATTGACTCATCAAAAAGTCTCACCTTTTAATAGATTAAAACAATAAAATAAATTACATAGATCATAATAATTATATCAAGATTGAGAGTATAAGTACATGTAGTGGACTAGAGAATTTATTTATAAATATTCAGAACATAAACAAATGTCTCTAATTGGTCCGTTCAATACATACAAAATGTACTAGCACAAGAAGTTGAATTTAACCATTCTCATAATTAAGATCAAATTATATTTAATCTTGTGCTACGATCATCAAGATGTTCGTCCTACTTCATCTTTGATCGTGAACATAAATTTATAACTTATATGCACCAACAATTTTAATCTTCCGTGTATGAGTTAAAATACTCCATACACAAAATTGTCTACTATATAAGCAATGGACACACATATATACATAATGATCTATTTAAACAAAAATTTATTATATTAAATAAATAACATAAAAAATCTTTACAAGGGATTAAATAAAAAATACTATAACACAATTACATGGTTAATAGTATATCCCAACAATCTCCCACTTAGACTTATAACCATGCATTCATAATTTTAACACCCATTTCTTCCACATGCTTATCAAAAGCCTTCTGAGGTAAGCCTTTTGTAAATGGGTCCGCCAAATTGTTCTTCGATTCAATCTTCAATACTCTCACATCACCCCTTTGAGTTATATCACGAATCAAATGATATTTCCTCTCGATGTGCTTACTCCTTTTATGGCTTCGCGGTTCTTTCGAGTTAGCAACTGCACCACTGTTATCACAATAAAGTGTGATTGGTGCTTCAACCGAAGGAACCACTCCAACCTCTTTTAGGAAGTTTCCAAGCCAAACAGCCTCCTTAGCCGCTTCAGAAGCAGCTACATATTCAGCTTCCATGGTGGAATCAGCAACACAACATTGCTTGATACTCCTCCATATTACGGCTCTACCTCCAAGAGTAAATACATATCCTGTGGTTGACTTTCTTGAATCTCTATCTGACTGGAAATCTGAATCTGTATACCCAATAGGTACAAGATTTCCAGGATGGAAAACAAGCATGTAATCTCTAGTCCTTTTCAGGTATTTGATTATATGCTTAACTGCTATCCAATGTTCTTGTCCAGGATTAGACTGGAATCTACTAACCATGCCAACAGCAAAGCAGATATCCGGTCTAGTACATAACATAGCATACATGAGACTCCCTACAGCAGATGCATAAGGGACCGCCTTCATTCTCTCTATCTCATCAGTTGTTTTGGGCGACGGATCTTTTGATAAAGTAATTCCATGTCTAAAAGGAAGAAATCCCTTTTTTGAATTTTGCATGTTAAACCTTGCAAGAATAGTATCAATGTAAAGTGCTTGAGACAAGCCTAATATCCTTTGTTTACGATCTCGCATAAGCTTGATCCCAAGGATATGAGCCGCTTCTCCCAAGTCTTTCATATCAAAACGCGATGACAGCCATTCCTTAACTAAATTCAACATGCTCACATTATTTCCTATGAGCAAAATGTTATCAACATACAGAATTAAAATTGCTACTCTGTTTCCTTCCCATTTTTTATAGATACATGATTCATTTTCAAATTGATCAAAACCAAAAGTCTTAATCGACTTGTCAAAACAAATATTCCATGCTCTAGATGCTTGCTTTAGTCCATAAATGGATCTCTTAAGTTTACACAACATGTGTTCATTGCCACTTTCTATGAAACCTTCTGGTTGTACCATATAGATGCATTCATCAAGACTTCCATTTAGAAAAGCCGTCTTGACATCCATTTGCCAAATCTCATAATTGTAATGAGCAGCAATGGACAAGAGAATCCTAATGGATTTAAGCATAGCTACCGGTGAAAAAGTTTCCTCATAATCAATTCCTTCTTTTTGAGTAAACCCTTTCGCAACAAGCCTAGCCTTAAAAGTTTTCACTTTTCCATCCACACCTCTCTTTTTCTTGAAGATCCACTTACAACCAATAGGTTTGACATCAGCAGGGTGTTCTACAAGATCCCATACTTGATTAGAGTACATAGACTCCATTTCTGATTTCATAGCAACAATCCACATTTCAGCATCTTTATCATGTATTGCTTCGGCGTAATTCAATGGTTCTGTATTAAGCTCTTCAGGGATTCTATCATATGACTCTCCCAAGAGCGTAAACCTTTCAGGCTTTCTAATAACTCTCCCACTACGACGAATAGCCACTACAGGATGTGCTACTTCTTGAACTAAATCCTGAATATCCTGAACATCTTCCTCCACAGCCTCAGGCTGCTGGACATTGCTCCCACTACTTTGAGGTAGTGAAATATCTTGAGTTTGCTCTAGGGCAACCTCCTGCGCAGCCTCAGGTGCAATTTCTTGCCTATGGACATTTCTCCCACTACGTGGTCGTAAAGGAATGTCAACAACTGTGTATGGAATTTGTTCTGTCGATTCATTACCCGTTATTCTTTTGGACAGTTCCTGTAACACTAGTTTACTTCTAGGAACATGGTTTATTAAATAGTCCTGTTCTAGAAACTTGGCATTTGTTGATACAATTACCTTTTGATCCTTAGGACAGTAAAATAAACCTCCTTTAGTGCCTTTTGGATATCCAATAAAAATGCATACTTCTGTTCTAGATTCTAACTTATCTGTTTTTCCTTTAAGCACATGAGCTGGACAACCCCAAACTCGAATATGCCGTAGGCTAGGCTTTCGCCCATTCCACAATTCGGATGGGGTTAAAGGTACAGATTTTGAAGGAACCAAATTCAGAATATAATTCGCAGTTTCTAAGGCATATCCCCAAAAGCTAAAAGGTAAATCAGAATAACTTAACATTGATCTAACCATTTCCAAAAGAGTTCTATTTCTACGTTCTGCCACACCGTTTTGTTGAGGTGTTCCTGGGGCAGAATATTGAGAAGTAATTCCTGATTCTGATAAGTACTTAATGAATTCTGCAGAAAGGTATTCACCACCACGATCAGATCGTAATGTTTGGATATGTTTATCATGTCGCTTTTCCGTTTCAATCTTAAATTCTTTGAATTTTTCAAAGCATTCAGATTTTCGTCGCAACAAATAAATGTATCCATATTTAGAGTAATCATCTGTGAAAGTCACAAAATACTCAAAACCACCTCTTGCTTGTATATTCATTGGGCCGCACAAATCAGAATGAATTAATTCTAACTTATTATTGGCTCTATTTCCTTTAGAAGGGAAAGGTATTTTTGTCATTTTACCTTCTAAACAAGATTCACAGGTTGGTAGTGCCTCCACTTTCAATGAACTCAAAGGTCCATCTGTAACCAACCGTGAAATCCTATTTATATTAATATGACATAAACGTAAGTGCCATAAATAAGTTGGACTCAATTGAGAAATATGTTTTCTTTTATTCGAAACAACAATGTTATTTAGTGCAGTTTGTTGAAGCATGTTATGGAAAATTTTAAACACAAATAAATCATGTATTTTGGGAGCACTAAGGATAAAAAAATTATTACACTTAATAACAGCAGAGTTATTCACAAAGTGAACATCATAACCATCATCCATTAGTTTAGAAACAGACAATAAATTCCTTCTTATAGAAGGAACATATAAAACATTATTCAAAACTAAAAGTCTAGAACTACTAAATGAAAACGAAATTATTCCAACAGCTAAGGCTGGTGCTGGCTCCCCATTTGCTTGAAAAACACTAACTTCATCCTTATTTAGCCGCCGCGTTTCCTGAAACCCCTGCAAAGAAGTGCAGATATGATCAGTGGCTCCCAAATCTACAGCCCATAATTGGGTAGAAACAGCCGCTAAACAGGTTTCAACGACATTTAAAAAAGAGTTACCTTTGTTTTTCATCTTTGCCTGAAAGTCAGGGCATTGCTTTTTATAGTGTCCAGGCTGCTTACAATGAAAGCACTTGCCTTTCGGCTTAGCCACACCATCCTTAGCACCTCCGGGTATCACAGCCTTGCGGGGCTTTTTCTTTTTCTTCTGAAATTTTGCTGGTTTTGAAGAGGACGGCCCAGCCTGGTCAACTAGGAATGCCACAGGAGCTTGCTGCTTAATTATAGTCTCTGCCGCTTGCAGCTCATTCAACAATTTCGCTAAAGACATGTCCATCTTATTCATATTATAGTTCAAGCGAAATTGTTGAAAACTGTCCGGCAAAGTCTGAAGGATCATCTCAACTTGAGATTCCTTATCAATCTCAGCACCAAGTATCTCCAGCTCATTCAAGTAATTCATCAATTTCAGCACATGTTCTCTGACAGAAGATCCTTCAGCCATTTTTGTGGTCAAAAGGGCTTTCATGGCAGTCTGCTTTGCAGCACGATTCTGCTCACCAAACATCTCCTTAAGAGATGCAAGCATATCGTAAGCAGATGTCATAGACTGATGCTGATGCTGCAAGACATTCGCCATTGAGGCAAGAATGTAGCATCTTGCCATCTCATCAGCCTTAACCCATTTGTCATAGGCTTGGACTTCCTCATCCGTAGGATCTGCTGATTTGATAGGACATTCCTCAACCAATACAAATTTATAACCCTCAGAAGTTAGGACAATGTCTAAATTTCGTTTCCAATCAACATAGTTTGGACCCTCAAGTTTATTTTGATTCAAGATTGACGACACGGGATTGAAATGAGACATAGTTAATCTGAGAGAGATAAAATAGATCATTAAGTATACATGATATATTATTAAAAAAAACACAACAAGACTCACATAATCATGCCTATAAACAGTTAGATTCGATTGGGAAACTTAACTATTCAAGCAAATATATGAGCATGTGTAAATATAGTACCAATTAAACAAAACAAGTCCAACTCAGTTAGAGAGTATTCTGTTAAGTATAATAAGGAATATATGGATATGGATTATGTCTCTTGTTCATTGATTCAACATGTAGCTTAGTTGGAAAGTTTTAAACAAGTCATCAAAGCAAAAGACGTACCAAAACAGTAGCAAAATATATGAGTTTATCCGATGGGGAAGAGGACCTAAGTCAACATATAAACTCATATATTTACTGTAAAATACATTTATTAAGTGTTAGGGATGAACCCTTACACCACTGGATTACTAAAAACAATTTTTAATTTATTTTTTAATGTTTCGTAAACATAAAAATGGCCAAAAACCCATCAAAACGACTCCAAATGGCCAAAAAAGGCCCTTGGTCACGGCGTAGCTGTGAAATGCTCACTGGGTCGTTTCCAATCAACCAACCAAATTTGAGGCCAATCGAAGTTCGTCAGAAAAAAAACTTTTTCCAGGCATGGCATGCTGTCCGTTTTGTTTTAAAAATTTCATTGAACTTTAAATATTTAGAATCCATGCAATATTTAAAAACCTTACTCAAACTATTAATTCAATGAACATGAAACATGAATTCGTTATACAAGATCTGTTGAATGAACAATTATCAACAATACATGAAACATTCTGTTTTTAAACTTGAATTATAAACAGTGATTTCTTTCAATCTTATCATTGAACAGAATATCAAATCATAAATTCATAAACAGAAAATAACGTATTTAGGATACAACGAATTCATATATGTAACAGTAACGCATCATGTCTATATCATGAATTATCTTATTACATTATTTAGTATATGTAAGAAGACTCGTGATACCAATTGTTAGAATATGCACAACGGAAGCTATATTCAGGATCACAAATCTTACATATAGGCTAAACAATATAACATAAATGAATTTAGAAGAGCACTAACCTGTTGAAACTTCTACAAAAATCGTCCAGATGCCAAGGATCCAGAGCTACGATCTTCTCCTATTTCCTGATTGACTGTTACTACCAAGTTACTTGTGTGGGCAAGTATTACTTGTTTTTCAAAAGGATGATCTCTTTCATGCCACATTCAACCTATTTATCTAGTTTTCCAACTCAAGAATGAATAGGAAAAATGTCCAAATAAATTTCAAGCTTAATTAGCAATCAAGAGGATCATGAGAATAAATTGATATAAAAACGTTTTCATCCATTAAAGGCCAAACGTTTTTGTAATAAGAACAAAAACGTTTTCATCCATTAAAGGCCAAACGTTTTTGTAATAAGAACAAAAAAACGTTTTCATCCATTTAAGGCCAAACGTTTTTGTCACTAACTCAATCTTTAATTCTCAAATAATTCATCCTTTAAAGAAGATCAACAATAAAATTAATTTGTCCTTCTTTTCAAACTTGGTCAATTAATCAGGCATAGTAGGGACCGTAGATATATTTAATAGAGGCTTCCAACTACGATAATAATTCTCAAATGAACGAATTAACCATATCGCAATAAATTACAAAGTATTCCACTAAAATTCTGTAATTGCACTCCTCGATTTAATTTCGAAATCTACCACTACATCTTATTTAACCCCCCGTGTTAGAATTACCGACACCAATCAATTAAATCAAAATTATCTGAAAATTTAATTCATTGACTAAATTAATCCTTTATTATATTTACTTAACTTATTTCACGTGACGGATCTAAAATCCACCTGCAGGGTTTTCACGTGAAAACTTATAAGTAACCATAAAGGGGTGTCTTCAACTCGGGTCCGAGACACGGTTCTATCAACTAATTATTATTTCACTAATGTAATTTGTCATTATCTAATCTATTAGGAATTTATTGACTCATCAAAAAGTCTCACCTTTTAATAGATTAAAACAATAAAATAAATTACATAGATCATAATAATTATATCAAGATTGAGAGTATAAGTACATGTAGTGGACTAGAGAATTTATTTATAAATATTCAGAACATAAACAAATGTCTCTAATTGGTCCGTTCAATACATACAAAATGTACTAGCACAAGAAGTTGAATTTAACCATTCTCATAATTAAGATCAAATTATATTTAATCTTGTGCTACGATCATCAAGATGTTCGTCCTACTTCATCTTTGATCGTGAACATAAATTTATAACTTATATGCACCAACAATTTTAATCTTCCGTGTATGAGTTAAAATACTCCATACACAAAATTGTCTACTATATAAGCAATGGACACACATATATACATAATGATCTATTTAAACAAAAATTTATTATATTAAATAAATAACATAAAAAATCTTTACAAGGGATTAAATAAAAAATACTATAACACAATTACATGGTTAATAGTATATCCCAACATCATAGGCTAATAGAGTCGGATGGTAAAAATAATATGAAAAGATATAATCTAGACACCAACAAAGGTCACACGAGAGTACAAGAAATAAAGACTATATACAGCTAAGTTAAACCTAATTGGACCTCATAAGATGAAAAGGTACACTCGTGCGCAAGTTTAAGTAAAATCTGAACAAACCTCTATAAGCTTGATAGGTACACAAAATAGCTAAACTACAAGAGAGAAGTAAAGTGAATCTAAATCAATTAAGTGTAAACCGGACATCAAGCCCCAAGTAACCACCTCAAACTATAAGCACCCAATAATGGGCCCTCCCATCCAAACATTAAATACCCAGGGGCACCAGCCGAGCTAGCAAAAGTAAACCCTAGGGCCGCCTAAAAAGGAAATAAACTTCCAGGGGCACCAGTCCAGCTAGCAAGAGTAACCCGGGGGCACCAATAAGAGCATCACCTAGCCAGACAATAAAATCACAGGGGCTCCGACCTAGATAGAAAGACTAAAACTGGGGGTATCAATAAGACCATCACCCAACCAGTTAGGAAACCCCCAATTGCACTAGCCTAGTTAGCAGGAGTAAACCTGTGTGGATCAATAAGAACATCAAAGTATCACGTATCATCTATAACCCAAACTACAGTGGAACAACGTTTAAATCAAGGAATCGATAAAAGGCTCTCGGCCTACACCACTCCAATCCCGAGTCACCCATCAAAGAATAAAACCCTATCGTATTTGAATGGGGCCGTAGAAATAGGGCGAGTGAATAGAAACTTGGCAAAACTGAATCAACGCCTAAACTAAGGCTCATCCTACTAGACTTAAGTCTGCTACCTTCCCTCTATAAGGACTTAAATCGTCTGAAATGATGTCGAAGAAGAAATAAGTCCTAAAGACCACAAGTATCGCAGGTCTAAGGCAAAAACTAGTCTAGTCCTAGACTAAGGCCAAGAATGCTTTATTATACCATAATAACAACATCCAAGTCAACTCACAAAAATAGAACTAAACACATATTCCCCGACTAGCATGGTACTACAACTACAATAGAGCCAATCAAGTTCTAAAACATGGTACCCACCTCCAATTCATTCTAATCAACATGTAATTACACATTCAACCTCAATCTAAGAGAAGGGAAGTCATAGTCTACCTTTAGGCCGATCTCGCATGCTCTAAATCATAATGTCAGAGCCTTTCCCTTGAGAACGGCTTCAGAATGTTGTCACGCTATCAAAAATAGGATCACAATGTCAATATGGTCATTTCAACACCAAATACACATAAATGAAACTGGCTCAACTTTTTAATCAAATGGGAATCATGGAACCCACACCGAAATTTCTAGAATTGACTCTGTTAAAAGGTCTGAAATATTACCTTGAACTTGTGTTCCAAAATGGAACACAATTCGGGGCTCGGAGCAGTCAACATAACCACTATGCAACAATTCAAAATTTAGAGCACAAAAACAAGTCATGGAAGCCTACAATAGTTCAAATTTACCTCGAATGGAGAGCCTATAGTAGTTTCCGACCATCCACATACATATCACCAACAGTTCATAATTACAAGACTTTAAATTACTGAAAATGTAGTTAAATTGATATTAAAATCGCTAGTGGAAGTTGGTACTTAAAGTTGCCACGCATTTTGCTCTTTGCTAATGCATCTTAGATGTCCCACAAATGCAGAGCATAAAAATCTTACCCTTTGCAAATGTGGCAAGAATCCTTTGAACTCGAAGGCAAGAGAAGCCAGGGACCCATGAGTGCGGTCAGGTCCCCCAAAAGCGAAGGCAAGGGACCTAATCCTTTGCAAATGTGGCCTGGAGCCCGTGAAGGTGATGTTCAACTCTCATGGTTTTCGGAAACATGGCCGAAGGTCCGAGAAAGCGAAGACCAAATTTGGCCTGCACCAGTGAATGGATATCAACTAGTTTTGGCAACTTGAAAAACTCTGACGAGGTATTCTAAATTCGTTCAGAATCTCATATATGCAAATGAGATGATCTACCCTATCGAATTCGATATTCTGGACTCAACGAAATAGTCAAAATTTTCATGTGAGATCATATTGACAGAAAGTGGCACCACATCAAAACTCTATTTAAGCCAACATCCACAAAGGGGCTCAGAATTAGCCCGGGAGCCTCGAGATTCGCACAAAGGGTCGTTCAAGAGAAAATTTTATATTTTAGAGTTAACCACACTGATGAAATTCTCAGTCGGGCACGTTTACGAAGAATGTTGACCATTGTCAAACTTTAGGCCTTAACTTGTAAGTTAAAATGCCTAATCGTACAAACTCGTACCGAAAGCCTCGTTAGCGGTGCCAACCATGCTGCTAGCCTAAAATGACCCTTGTGGAGCTGATGGAATTGTTAAAATTAGATTCTGAGGTCAGTGATCGAAAATGACTGTTCAAGGTTCAAAAGCTCCTGAACATAGAAATTCACATAGAACCCAAACAAACGTCTAGGTGACCGATCTGGTAGTCTCAACAAGTCATAAATGACTTAGGATCACTATAAGAATGCTATAAATGATGAATAGATGATAAGCACAAAATGACCTAGAGGATCATTACAATACTAATATTGACTCATTATAAAACAAATAAAAAGGTAATTATTTTCCTGGACAATGCAACGGAAAGTTGTGCTACTTGAAGGGGTGGAAATGGTAGTTTCAATTCTGACCCGATGAAAAGTTTGTCTTGTTGTTTTTAGACAATATTAATGTTTCCTTTTATGTTTCTTTCTACCTCAATATTTCTTTTATTTTTAGTTGCCTCAACCCTTAATAGCCAAGATTTGTAAAAATGTGATAGTGTAGAAAAATTAATGATGATAGTTGTTTTGAGTGATGAAAAATGGAAGGATCGTGATTTCATTAACACATTGATTCGATTGGCAATATTAATTGTTTTTGCTTTCATTGATTAATGTAGTTTGTGTTTGATAGCATATGATTACATTGTCAACTAGTAAAATAAATAAAATGAATCCTAGGAGAATTGTGTGTTCTCAATTGACTATTTTCTTTCATTGATATCAAAGCCTATGGTTTATTATTTCCTAGTCACAATCTTCTTCCTCAAAAATCAGTATTGCAGAACACGTATTTATTACTTGTTGATTTATACGAAACAACACAATAATTTAAATTGTTGTTGAAGCATGAATTCTTTGGCTTTGATTGTTATCTAACATGTGTAGTTTACTGAATTAAGAGAAAATTAGTTTTAATTATTTAGTTTAGTGATTCAAATTATTCCTGGATCTGTTGAAAAATAAGAAACAAATGAGACCATTGAAAGATGGCACTGACTATTTTTTCATTGTCTATCTGACATTATCTATGTGACATTATTTTCTATAAGTTGGTGTACCTGCATGATATATAGAAGAAAAAAAGGCACTTAAGGCTTTAGATGTGTCTATGATACCTCAGAATACATCTTGTGTGTATTTTGACACATATGAGATGAAGTACTGATTATATCAGATTTTAATATAGTAGAATCTTATTTACAATTTCAATAATAATATTTATTTGTGATTATTTTTTGTGTCAAGCGTTAGTGAAAATATATGGCATGCTATATTTGGCCTTAGTGATTAACTACAAAAGAGACGTTTATCCAAACAAGGTTAACCTGGTGCTATAGATGATTAATATCTCCTTTATTAATATTGTCTAGCTAAAAATAAATAGAAAACCATTTGAAAAACTTATCTTGTTGATGCTCCATTGCAATTTATTTCATCTAACATCAATTATACAAATTAATGTAATTTTTTTTAAAGTAATCTAATGTTATTCCATGACTCGTGGAAAAAACAAAATTTTATTTGAGTATCTTTCTATGATATTTAGAACAGTTCAGAGGGTTATGTTCTCATAGGTACAATTTTAGACTATGCATTTATAATGTAATTTGTGTTTGATAGCATGCAATTATGTTGTCGACTAGTAAAACAAATATAATGGATCTTGGCATGGTGTGTGCATGATTAATTTTCTTTTTCAACTTCTTATTTAAATTGTTTTGTATGAGCTTATTATAGCTTTATACTACATATCAAGATTCAATCTATTATATATCTGCGTGGAATTTTGATTTTTCCCCCTTTGTTACTTGCTTTTGCATTTAAAGTTCTATTTTTTAAAAATATATTGTGTGTACATTATCACGTTGGATATTCGCCTACGACATTAGACTGCATGGGTCTGTTTTTGAAATACAAAGGTATAGTCTAAAGATCGAAAAAGGGAGTTGAACAATCAAATTGAATCTTAAAATATTTCTTAGTGTTACATCGTTTATTTTTGACATTTTAATATGCCTTGTCCACCAATTCATCCATTATTTTTATTAGTATTATTTTTTAAAAAACTTAAACTTCTAGTTGATATTTTCATATACTTTGTAGGATTTAGAAGTTGTTGTGGAAATATATTTTTGTGTAAGGAGAAGATGGAACTTAAGCATGTTTTGATAAGTGCGAGAAGGATGGCCTATTGATTAATGGAAAGAGGGTTCTTTCTTTCTTTAAAGTAATGAATGAAGAAAGTTTCGTAGAAGTTCTGGTTAAGTGTAGTTCTGTGTGTATGCTTGTTTCCGCAACTTAGTTTAAACTAACTTTCTACTTGTTGTTTTAGCTTAGCATTTGAGTTATGTATCAATATGTGGTATTTCTTAGTTTTAGTTTAAGCAAAAAAAATCAGTTGTTTCCTTCAAAGTTTGCTAAATCAGTTTCACATTTGATTGATCGAGAAATCAATCTGGAGGACTCATGTGGACTATTATGGAGGGTAACAATGTCTAATCATAACGGTTCACTTGCTATTAAACAACGATGGCCGGATTTTTCATCAAAACATGATGTGAAAGTGGGAGAATTCATAGTGTTTCACTATGTTCCGAGTGATGAACACTTCATTGTTCAAATATTTGGAACAAGAGGTTGTGAAAAGAGGACTTATCCAAAAGCAATTAGCCTGGTGGTTGAGTTGCATCAAATAAAATATAATCATGGTAAACCAACAGAGGAATCATGGTATGTTTTCTGTTCAAAATAAATTAATCGGTAGGATTTTTGTTGTTTATGTTGTGTTGTCTTAAACATTTTGTGCCTTTCAGCATTTTCTTACTGTTATTTTTTGTTGTTGTTATGTGATGAAAAATTCATCAAAACTGAGCCTGCTGATTCAAGATACATACCATCCCTTAACGCGCTCAACTATTCATGTTTGGTAGATGTTGATGGTGGGAATTTTCTGGTAACAACTTATTTAAATATCATTCCTTCTGTCATTTTGGTGGATTGTAATATTCTTGATATTTGATAGATTCTCTATGAATATTTACCAATCTACGTACATTTCTTGAGTTTCAATATGTTTCAAGCTTAGTGCCTTTGAAGCAGGATATTCCAACGATGACATTAATGTTTCTTTAAATCTAAAGAGAATGACTATGTTTGCTGATTGAGGATGTCCTTGATAATTGTGAGGTTTGATTATCTCGAAATTGCTGAATCCATTCGTTAGTTAGACCTCTCTTTATCATACTGGTTTTTTTATCAAACCAACTAACTGATTTCCATTAACTATCAATTAAGTGTGCAGACATTTTCTTGCCAATAAGAACTATTGCAACTTAGATTTATAATCTAAAGAGGAAAATTTCATTTAGAAGCATTAATTTTCTTGTAAGCAAAATCTACATTTACATTTTTTTAAAAAGTTCTATCATCACTTAAAACTTACATTACATTGATATTATTGAGTTTCAGTTTATTCTCTTCTTGTGTGATTTCAGGCAACCATGTTGCTAGTTTAAGTTGGGGTGTTGATGAGTCCACAAATTGGACTCATTTAGGGCTATATTTTAATAGAAATTGTGTCCTCAAATGCTTATTTTATCTCAATATCTGATGAAAACCCTTAAGTTTCAGGCATTTGCAGTTTAAACGAAAGCATGGACACTACGTCGCCAAAAGGAACGAAAAGGCTGAAAAGAATGAAGAAATAAAGGACTGAGGATCGCCGAGTCCACTTGGCGAGTCGCCGGAGGGTCTTCTTCGCTTTTTGTTCCATTATGCTGAGCCCTAAAGGAAAGGATCAAGTCGGCGAAAAAAGGAGCAGTCAGCGCATCGCCGAGAAGTTTCACGAAGCAATACCATGTCGCCCAATGACCCAGAGCACGATGATGCAGAAGGCTGGTGTAAGACGGCGATGAACTACAGCAAAGGGCGAATCGCCGAGTTGATCGGCGATTTCGACTAACGACGCCGAATGATCCGCTGCAGCACAAATCTGTCGAAACTATAAATACTAGTAGAGTTGTAGTTTTAAGAGTCGAACAATTATTATAATTTTCATATAGAATAGTATTTTTTGGTATTTTTGCTCTATGTTTGAGAGGGTTTTGAAGACTTGAAGATCCTAAAGGTTTCATCTTCAAGATTTGGGGTTGGGTCTCTTATATTCTTCAATTTTGGCATGTATCAAGACTTAAATCTTCATACCTAGTAGAATGCAAGCTCAAGTTGGTATAAATTTCTATCTCTTATACATGTGTGGCTAAAAACCCCAATTTTTAGGGTGTGATTTAGCAAATATATGTTAAGATAATTGTTGGGTCTTGCTTCCTGATAGTTTAATCGTAGTTTAATTGTGATTTCATTTTGTAGTTGTGGATGAATTTAATGAATATGTAGTTGCAAATAAAAGTTTATTTATTTGCTTTCGTCTTGCTCTAGAGAGAGGTCGTAAAACTAAAACTACTAAATTGATGGCCGGTGGGAGTGGGTCAACATGAGGTTCAGCTCGAGAGAGTGAATCCTAGTCTCATTCCCACACCCTCAACTCGAGAGAGTGAGTGGGTTAAGGCGTAGGCTAGTCTTCATGCTGCAAGTGGGTGTCCGAGAGGAACGCATTTGAAACGGGGTAAGTTACTCGAGAGAGAGCTTATCCCCCTTAAAGTTTAGCATAGTCACAATTATTCTATGAATTTTCTATCGAAAGCATGTAGCCAATAATCTAGCTTAACCCGTATTCCCGTCATATCCCAAGGATCCCCTCTCATTTCCTTGTTTATTTTGTTGTTTTTACTTACTAGTGACAAAACCCCATTGTTAATTCACACTCTTGTGTCCCCCTTTAATTGACAATGTTTTTAATCGTTAATGTGTTTAGCTACGACTAGTTAGAATTAAATTTTATTTTTCTATTAATTTTCAAAACCACTTTCTTGGGAACGATCCCAACCCTTGGTTGGGTTACTAAACTATTGTACGATCGTAGACACTTGCATCGAAAGTTGTGTTTTTATTACACAAACATCAGAATGCACCGCTGCCGGGGAGTGGTGTTATATGAGAATTCTTAGTTAAGTAGAATTTTTTATTCTTCTTAGTTTTAGCTTTTCTAATCAAAATTGTAGTTTGGTTTTGCTTGTTTGAATATTAAAGCAGGGAAATAAATATGGATGATCATTATGGGAACAACACGGACCATCCCCTCCTGAAACTATTGAACCTCAGGGACAACCTCTTGATGTTCAAACAAGTAGGGAATGAGACAATTCAAGAAATGTGTCTGAAGTTTCAAATAGTGCTACAACCATGCCCATCTCATGGAATGTCTAACAAGACACTGCTGGAGTGCTTCTATCTGGGTCTTGGACCCAAAAATAGGAGCATAGCTGATCAACTTTTTGAGGGCAGTAAGCTCCACCAGCCCTATGAAATCGTTGCAACACTCCTTGATGGTATGGTTGACACCAACAAAGAGGTCCAAAAGAAACACGACTGGGATGCACTAGTGGCTCAAGTAAACGTTCTGTCCAAACGATTCATTGGGTTGGAAGCACAAGCCATGGAAAAGGAAAAGCACTTCTTCCTTCGCTTATGTAAACACGGGAATAAGCATGGGGGTGTGCAGAATGATGACGACCTTTCACTCATTCAACAAAAACTTGAAGAACAAGACAAGAAGTTGAATGAGATGAAGGACATCATTGAATTGCTGAATGAAATGTTTGCCTCAAACTCCATGACTATTCAGTTGCAGGATGCTCAAATCACCCATTTGATAACAGGTCTCTATCCACCGTTCGCCGAGGACTCACCTAACTACACCATGGCCGACTCCGAGGATGAAGAATAGTTGTTGGCTTGCATCGTGCCAAGACGTTAACTAAGGCAGCTTTTGGGAAACAACCCAAAACCATTTATTGCTTTCTTTTGCTTTGATAAAATAATGGTGTTTTGATTCTGCAGATGGAAGTGTGGAGAGTGAACGAAAAGTGCAGATTGGCGAGCAACAGGTTCAATCAGTGAATCGCCGAATGGTTCGGCGACTCCAAACTAGACTGCTGTTAAGCTCAAGACCATCTTTCATTGGAGTTTGTAAAACTCGACGAGCACAGGAAATTATTGGTGAACCGCCGAAAGACATCTGGTTTGCCCTTTGTCTGCACCCTTGTATTCTCTATGCAATGCACTCGGCAAACCGCTGAAATAGTTGCGCACTTCGCCAACTGGTTAGGCGAAGTAATTTTGCAATTGAACTGCCACGCTTTTGTTTGAATACTTTCTAACTTTTTCTCGAAGCTTTGCAGAAATGGCTAAACCGAAATTAGCTGGAAGAGATATGCCACCCCGACAAATAAGAGCGAAAAATTTCTGGAAAAATACAAAGGCAACAAATCCAACCAAAATGGATGATTACGGAAAAAAGACCATTGCTAGCAAGAGAACAAATCCCTGAGACCCCACTATTCCCTCATGGAAACGTGGATTCTTCACAGCTATTCGCTCCTTTTGGCGGCTCATGACTTGGACAATCTTAGTATGTCAGCGGCTGCCGAATCATCTGAAGAGGCTCCGGGGACCATTATCAAATTCAAGAGTGACACTCCGGGGACTGATGCCCAAACAGATGGAGTGCTTGTGTAGACATGATTTTTCTCTATCTCCCTATTTGTCTTTCTTTATTCCAAAGTCTGGATATTCTGTTATTTGCATTTGAGGACAAATGTTTTTATTTGTGGTGGGGTTAGGCCCACACCTTTTGTGTGCTACTTTTGTTTGTGTTTCGTGTATATATTTGGGTTGTTCTGTTATTGTGTTAATACTGCTTTTATATGGATGTTGGACCCTATGGCTCTTTTTTTTTTTTTTTTAATTTTAAATTGCAAAATGATTTTGACCCTTCTTAAATTTTTTGAATTTTTCGCACATTTTCTCCACCCTTTATGTGCTCGTGAATGTGGTTGTTCCTTGGCAAATTTGAGTCTCAGGTTTTATCAATACAGATGACTTGAATATTTCTTACAATCAAACGAATTGGACTCATTTAGGGCTATATTTTAATAAAAATTGTGTCCTCAAATGCTTATTTTATCTTAATATCTGATGAAAACCCTTAAGTTTCAGGCATTTGAAGTTTGAAGGAAAGCATGGACACTACGTCGCAAAAAGGAACAAAAAGGCTGAAAAGAATGAAGAAATAAAGGCTTGAGGATCGCCGAGTCCACTTGGCGAGTCGCTGGAGGGTCTTACTTCGCTTTTTGTTCCATTGTGTTGAGCCTTGAAGGAAAGGATTGAGTCGTCGGAAAAAGGGAGTAGTCAGCGCATCGCCAAGAAGTTTCAGAAAGCAGTACCATGTCGCCCAATGACCCAGAGCATGATGATACAGAAGGCTGGTGCAAGACGGCGATGAACTACACCAAAGGGCGACTCGCCGAGTTGATCGGTGATTCCGACTAACGATGCTGAATGATCCGCTGCAGCATAAATCTGTGGAAACTATAAATACTAGTAGTGTTGTAGTTTTAAGAGTCGAACAATTATTATAATTTTCATATAGAATAGTATTTTTTGGTATTTTTGCTCTAAGTTTGAGAGGGTTTTGAAGACTTGAAGATCCCAAAGGTTTCATCATCAAGATTTGGGTTTGGGTCTCTTATATTCTTCAATTTTAGCATGTATCAAGACTTAAATCTTCATACCTAGTTGAATGCAAGTTCAATTTGGTATTAATTTCTATCTCTTATACATGTGTAGCTAAAAACCCCAATTCTTGGGGTGAGATCTAGCGAATATGGGTTAAGATAATTGTTGGGTCTTGCTTGCTGATAGTTTAATCGTAGTTTAATTGTCATTTTGTTTAGTAGTTGTCGATGAATTGAATGAATTTGTAGTTGCAAATACAAGTTTATTTATGTGCCTTCGGCTTGCTCGAGAGAGAGGTCGTAAAACTAAAACTACTAAATTATTGGCCGGTGGGAGTGGGTCAACATGAGGTTCAGCTCGAGAGAGTGAGTGGGTTAAGGCATAGGCTGGTCTTCATGCGGCAAGTGGGTGTCCGAGAGGAACGCATTTGAAACGGGGTAAGTTACACGAGAGAGAGCTTATCCTCCTTATAGTTTTGCATAGTCACAATTATTCTATGAATCGTCTATCGAAAGCATGTACCCAATAATTTAGCTTAACCCGTATTCTCGTCACATCCCAAGGATCCCCTCTCATTACTTAGAGATCCTTGTTTATTTTGTTGTTTTTACTTACTCGTGACAAAACCCTATTTTTAATTGACACTCTTGTGTCCCCCTTTAATTTACAATGTTTTTAATCGTTAATGTCTTTAGCTACGACTAGTTAGAACTAAATTTTATTTTTCTATTAATCCCAAAACCACTCTCTTGGTAACGATCTCAACCCTTGGTTGGGTTACTAAACTATTGTACAATCGTAGACACTTGCATCGGAAGTTGTGTCATGGTTATGCAAACATCACTAAGATAGAAAATTATGAGAAGACAATAAAGCATGATGTTTGGAAAAAAGTCATGGCAGAAGAAATTCAGATGATTGAAAAAAATATTAATTCGGAGCTTCTGGTTGTACGCAAAGAAGGAGAAGTTGTAAGTCCAAAATGGATTTACAAAATCCAACTCAATCAGGAAGGAGATATTCAAAAGCACAAGGCAAGGTTGGTTGCTAGATACTTCACGCAAAAATCAAGTATTGATTTTTATGGAACTTTCTCTCCAGTTGCTCGTCTTGACACAATTAGAACCGTAATTGTTGTTGCTGCACAAAAGAAATGGAAGATATTTCAACTTGATGTTAAATCTGCAATTCTTAAAGGAAAACTTGATGAAGAGATTTATGTTGAGCAACCTCAAGGGTTTTCTGTTCAAGGGGGAGAAGAGAAGTTGTACAAGCTAAATAAATCTCTTTATGGGCTGAAGCAAGCTCCAATACCCTAGTACAATGAAATTGATACATACTTTCTGAAAAATAATTTCAGAGAAGTAAAAGCGAAGACACTTTGTATGTGAAGAAAGAACATGGTAGCATTATCATTCTCTGTCTCTATGTGGATGATATGTTCTTTATAGGAAATGATGTGAAGATGATGCAAAAATTCAATCAAGATATGATGCAAGCCTATGAAATGAGTGATCTTGGGTTGCTAAATTATATCTTGGGCATCGAAGTTTATCAAGTGAAAGAAGGAATTTTTATTTCTCAAAAGAAGTATACTTAAAGTATTCATCAAAAATTTAAAATGATGGATTGCAGGTCTGTGGCCATACCATTAGCAGCAAATGAGAAGTTTAGAAAAGATGATGGAGAAAAGAAAGCTAATAGCTCACTTTATAGGAGCTTGATTGGAAGCCTGCTAACAAGACCTGACATTATGTTTGCTTCTAGTTTATTATCCAGATTCATGCAAGAACCAAGCCAAGTGCATTTTGAAGCTGCAAAGCGTGTTCTACGCTACTTGCGAGGAACAATGGATTATGGGATAATGTACAAACTTGGTGGAGATTTGATCATAATTGGTTATTCTGATAGTGATTGGGCTGGAAGTATAGATGATAGGAAGAGTACTTTTGGTTATGCTTTCTTAATTGGATCAAGTAGTTGTTCTTAATTATCAAAAAAGCAAAGTGTTCTTGTTCAATCAACTGCCGAAGCAGAATATGTCTCAGCATCTAAGGCTACTTCTCAAGCTATTTGGCTTAGGAGAATATTTGAAGACACTGGTGAAAAATAAAAATGAGGGATTGTTCTGTATCATGATAACAAATCAATAATTGCAATTTCCAAGAATCCAGTCAACCATGAAAGATCAAAGAATATTTCCATCAAGTATCATTTTATCCGATCGAGAACCACAAGAGAAAGGAAAAATTCGGTTTCATTATTTCCATACAGGAGAACAACTTGCTCATATCTTCAGCAAATCACTTCCTAGAGAAAAATTTTGCTATCTTCGAGAACACATTGGAGTTGTCAAGCAAATGCATTAAGGGGGAGTGTTGGAATTAATGCATCCACATTAATGTTTATTCTTCCAAAATTGTCTATTAGTTTTTCAAGAAGTCCATTAGGAGTTTGTAATGCATATATCTAATTAGTTGTTATACATGTATTTAGTTATTTGTGGAAGACCTTTGGTTTTACATTTTACTAGTATAAATAGAGATGTAATTGATGTTTCTGATCATCTCAAGTGGCCTTAAATAGCCTATTTAAAACATGAGAATTATACAAAGATGCTACACACTTTTAACATGGTATCAGAGCAGACACAGGTCCTGAGGTCGATCTCACCGCCACCAAAAATTAAAAAGAATTTCACGTGCTTGGCCCATGAAAAAGAATCAGGTAAAAATGTGTACTCTCTAACAACTTAAGCTTTTAGATGAGATAGTCACGCACTTAAACACTCACAAAGGGGCCCCAACATCAAATGCTCAACATCAAAGGCCCCATCGTTCGTCCCTTGTTCAAAAGAATCCGTCCTCGAATTATTCAAGCCTTGCAGAATAAAGAAGTATAACAATACATGCAATCAAAGAATCTGTTACGCGCCTTCAAATTCATTACATGTGTGATCATTACTTGCAAACACATTAAACTAAAATAATTCATCACTTGCACAAGTAGCTTCAACTAGTGAGTGACTACAAGATTCAACATGACTTTCATCCCAAAGAAAAGATTGATTTTGCTCAAAAGAAGTTTTCTTGACTTAGTGGCCGAGTTGGACCTCCTCTCTTACTAGTGTTATTAACACTTTTCTCATAGTTTTTTGTTCTTAAAGTGATTGTTGTCATAGTGTTCATTCATTTTTATGTGTCTAATACTCTTCATGATTCACATTATTTTGTGGTTGTTGCTACCCTTACTTTTGTATTTATTTTTTCAAATTGCTTGAAGATGCATTATTTTAAACTAATGGTCTATAAAAAAAAACCCTCTCTATCTCCATGAGGTAGGGGCAAGGTCTGTGTACACTTTATCNCCCCCCCCCCCCCCCCGCCCCCATACCTCAATTGTTGGATTATGAATATGTTATATTGTAGTTGATTTTTGAAATATAAATGATTCAAAAAAAATATATTTTCTTCTTTAATAGCATGAATGGATAAGAAAATTCAACCAAAACATTATCTTCTTTTTTTTGAATTACATAAAAAAAAAGTAGCATTTAATTTATAATTTGAATAATTATATTTTAATATACTCAATTATGGATGAGAGTGTGAGTATAAGATTTTCATAGTATAGGAAACATATATGTTTATTTTTAAAATATAAGAGGTAATATTCAAATTATATATACAATTAGCTGAAAAGAACAAAAGATGAAAGACCAAAGGTTTACAATTCCCCTTATAACTATGAAACTTTCACTTGCTCTAATCTGTGTTTGTAACCCAAATATAGTAGAGAAATATATTCTCTCCTTCTATTCACTTTTACTTGTTCATTATAATAAAAATAGATGTCCATTTTTACTTGTCTATTTAAGAAAATCAAGAGATAAGTTACCATTTAGTTTCTAATTTTTAATTATAGTCATGTGCCAATGCATTAAACTTATTATATTTAAAAATGATATGATAAAATTATCATTCTATTCATTTCTCCTTAAAAGGTGTGTTGCGTCAATACTGAATAGTTTCAACTTTCTATATGTTGCAGTCTCCATGTTGTATTTGTATATATACATATGTCTTCTAATTATGTGACCTTGTTGGAAGACTATTGAAATTACTTTTGGTTATTAGGAATTGTGAAATAAGTTATGGAGGAAGTCATGGAAACTACAACTTTTGGTTTGAAGTTGTTGGTTGATAGCAAAGCTCATAAAGTTGTGTTTGCTGAATGTGGCAAAGACTTCATTGACTTTTTAATTACTATACTCAAATTACCAATTGCATGTTTTATTGGGCAGCTTAGTTGTATGTTTGTGTTTGGTTGTCTACGCAACATGATCCCAATTATGAAAAATCTTAATGATGATTTTAGGCAACTTGATGAAGTTGATGAAGTCATGACATGGATCATCATAGATAATTTGTTCATTGCACCATTATATGCAACTAGTGTGATCAATGTACTAAGAACATCTAAGGAATAGGTCGATCAACTTCAACACAAAAACCATTGATTTTCAGATAAGTGATTTGGTAAAAAAATCTTCATGTATCACTTGAGTTACTTTTATGTCCCTTGATTTTAAATATTTTAGGCATAATATGTAAACATACATTTAAATTTGGACTCATCCGATCTGGTAAGTAAATATTATTAAATTTGAGTATGCACCTAAACACCTGAACTTGTCTCCACACTGTCAGTTGAACACTCCAACTTACATAATGATCATCTAGACACGTTCAAAATTTATATGTCACGCCATCATTGGATGTCCATGAGATACAATAGAACGAGTTGGAGTGTTTGGTTGTCAGTTGTGATCATGTTGAGGTGTATTACTTGCCACTTAACAACTAAGGGTCAATTTAAGAGTTTGTTTATACATAATGCAAACCATTTAATAGCATTGGAAATTCAATTAATGACCATGCGTAGTTAATGTTTAATGTTTTTGGTTTGTTCAACCAAATCCAAAAACAAGAGTTCTTGCAGGTTTCTTTGAGGTCCAAAATAGTTCTAACTAACCTTTTTCTTAGACAGATAGGATGGAGAAAATCAAACAATGGTTAGTCATCTTTTCAGATTTTGAGAATGAGGTTTTTCTTGATCATGAATTTTTATATGCCTTCAAAATATCTTAAATTATCAATTATTTTTACTTATACTAATGTTTATATCATCAAAATGTTTGAAAATTCAAGCCTGAGTTTACGATCAAAATTGAAAAGTTTACTTTTGAACTGTTGTCACATATCAATAGGGACAAAATGAGTATTTAAAAATTGTACTAGATCCAGAAATTTGGTCTTGGTAAAATGTTTTTGTTCTCAGGAGAAAAATGCAGTTCGAAGCTT
This sequence comes from Solanum stenotomum, assembly GCF_019186545.1. Taxonomy (NCBI): domain Eukaryota; kingdom Viridiplantae; phylum Streptophyta; class Magnoliopsida; order Solanales; family Solanaceae; genus Solanum; species Solanum stenotomum. The sequence continues at coordinate 7,897,100 of NC_064287.1, read as the reverse complement.
ACAATTGACACTAAAACCAATAGAGTTGTCTTTGCTGAAGGTGGAAAGTACTTGTTTTGTTTACTTATGAACTTACTCGAACTTCCAATTGCAATTTTTATGAACCACATTCAAACCAATAGAGTTGGCTCTATCGCAAATATATACCAAAGTGTTCAAACTCTAATGATGCCTATATGAAGTCCGATCAAACAAAGGATCAACTCCTCAGGTCAAGTGAATCAAAATCTTGGTCTCAAGCTTTGGAGTTATTTCAAGATAATTTCTTAGTACTTTATATGTTTGTATTTGTTTGTCTGTAACATGTTTCAATTTGTTTGTCTGTAATCTGTTTCAATTTGTTTATCTGATTTTGATTTGATATGAAATTTAAAAAAATAAAGAAGATTTTTGAATCTTGTGATCTAAAACTAAAGATATGTATATAGATTGTTTGGCCAAGCTTTTAAATTCAACTTATTTTGAAAATTGTTTTTTAAATAAGTATTTTTGGTGAGAAACAATTTTTTCTTGATTAATATATTCCAAAAAAAATATATACTTTTGAGGAACAATTATTGTTTGACAAAGCTTTTAAAAGTACTTCTAAATATATTTTTCTCAAAAGTGCTTCTTTTTAAAAAATATTTTTGGGGAAAAACTATTTTTTAAAGTTTCTGAAAAACCTGTTGTGCTACTTCCAGAAACACTTACTTTCTCCCAAAATTTAATCAAACACCCTTTTTTTAAAAATATCATTCCCGGCCTTTCAAAACTTGGCCAATCAGTCTCGTCGAATGTACCAAAATATTGTTTAATCTTGTGGTCTTAAGCATGTTATGTGGAAAGTTAAAATTGAGGAGTCGCGAAAAAAGTAAAGATACCTTTTTTCCTTATAACAGACTAAGAAAAAAGTTATACAAATAAGTTGAAACAGAGGAACTATAATTTTTCTGCTTTATCTGAATTATGTTGGATTAACAACTGTAGTTTATCTGTTTTTTGTATATATATCATAAATATATCATTGATGAAGGTTTTTTGCTTGTCCTAAATTATCTATGCAACTACTCCAAACAGGTTTTTGGATAATGATATTGGTTATGTCAAAGCACTAATAGTGTACATGGTTACTGATAATTTTTCAGTAACCCCTCTGTCAATGATATCTGGCTTGCAAAAGCTCACTAATGTAGAATCAATTGTTGAGTTTGAAGTGAAGACAACTAAGTTTGGTGTTAATGAGGTGAGCCTTTACTTCATATACTTTTCTCAATTTGTGGAAGATAAGATCTCTCTTTCAATAATGACATTGGATTTATGATAATTTTCTTAATTTATTTGCAAGCTCTAGAATTTTTACAAGCATCTTTTCAATCGAAGACAGTGCTAAGCGAGACATTTCTTAAGGGGCATGAGTTTGACGATCTCGCATTTATTTGAAAGAAAATTTATGAAAATAATCTCATTTAGTTTTGACAATGCTAGCAAACGATTTGGTTTCAGACTTCTGTTTATTATGTACTTTGTATTCTTGTTTGTTTTTAGAGTAAACAATTATCAGTTAAGGATTGAACTTAAATATTTATGCTTTAGAAGAAATCTTGTTTAAAAAAAGATGTATGTGCAATGTTGAGGTCAAACACACATGTAAGTGTACGTGGTTACATGAGTGACAGAGTGATAAGAATTAATGTGTCGTAGCACAAAGACTTATGATTAGCTGCTAACTATTTCAAAATTGAATGAAATAATTATTCAAGAGATTTTTCAAGATTTAGAATATTTTATCTAGATAATTGCAATGATTTAACAAATGAACAAATAATTGTGAAATCACACAAATAGTTAGGGTTTAGAACAATGAGATGAGAATATTTCAAGTATATGAGATTTATGTCAATAATATTGAGTTTTTATCGATTAAACTAACTACTCGTTATATCTAGTGTCTTGATTGGCAACATTAATTTTGCTAGCAATTTTTTGTTGAACAATTGTGTGTCTATTAAAGTTGAGTTAATACTATATGTCTACATAATAAGAATGGAAAAGGGTCTAAGATACCCTTTTCACCTTTGGGTTAGTGAAAAGGGCATAATAGTACCATAAAGGTCAACCCAAGGGAATTTTGTGGCCCAAGGGTACACATTAGGTATTTTTGTACTAATTTCAATACTATAAGGGTATTTTTGTAACACCTAGAAAACTAGTAGGTGAAAGTAGAGCCTTACGTGAGAGATGTAGAGTTTGATGTGAGGGTTACGATTTTAGAATGACTTCCGAAATTAGAATGAGGGTTTTAGGGTTAGGGCGTCAAGGTTTGAACCCCAAGGACCAACCAAGGGTCCTTGAAGGGGACCCAAAACAGTCCCTAAAATCTGCCCAAAAAGGGGCCACCTACGATTGGGACTCACGCCCCGTAGGTGGACCCACGCCCCTGGAAAGGGGTCTTGGGTCAAGACCCCTAAAGTAGAGTTGTAGACCACCACCCACAGAGGTGCAACACGCCCCGTAGACCCACCCACGGTCCGTGGGTTGGGGTCTCGTGGGTTGCGCAGTTTAATTGAGGGGTTAGGGGAAGGTTATTGAACTAATTAGTAATTAAGTAGGATCGTTTATTAGTAATTAGACCACCTATATAAACCTAATAGACCCCTAACATAAATCAATTAAGTCATTTTTCCAAGACAAAAAACAAGAATAGAAGAAAATTAGGGCATATTCCTCCATTGTTGAAAGCTTATGTGAGGGGTTTAAATCCAAGGTATGTTAGCTCAATCATCTATGGATTCTTCCATCCATAGAGCCCCCTAGATTTCCCTCATTGTGAAGATAAACCCTAATTCTAGTTAGGTTTCTTCCTATGTTGTGGGTAGTGTTAAGTATAATTCCACTTGAGTGGAGAGTACTTGTTTATGATTGATTTTGCGACACCTCGAAAACCAGACCAAGAAAATAATTGCACAATTACCTGAACCAGTGGACCACGGCAGGGTTCACGGACCGTGATAGGGACCACGGTCCGTTGACCTTCCCATGGTGGTGACTTGACCTCCACCAGACCCAGACATAAGATCACGGGACCCTTCACGGGCCGTGGTCTTGATGACGGACCGTGGTCACTTGGGCAGTAGCCTCCCTAGCCTAACCCTTAGACACACACGCCTAAGTGAGTACCACGGGGACCTTCACGGTCCGTGCTCCTCCACACGGTCCGTGGGAAGACTCCTGAAATCTAAACCAGTAGTCCCCTCTAGACAAGCCCTCAGACCCTCAAGCTTAAGTGAGGACCACGAGGACCTTCACAGTCTGTGGTCCTCCACACGGCCCGTAGTAGGGTTCGTGAAGGCCAGCTAGTAAGCCCCTAACCCTGAGCCTCCAGACCTTAACCCAAGTGAGGACCACAGGGACCTTCATGGTCCGTGGTCCTCCACACGGGCCATGGTAGTGGCTGTGGACCCAGCCCTCAGAACCACAGGACCAACTGAAAACCACGAGGGCTTTCACGGTCCGTGAAAGAGGTCTTGGTCAGCCCATCTACAGCTTTAAGTCAGGGGTCTTTTAGCCTTTTCCTATTTCGTTAGACCCCTAAACTACATCATTTTAAACCTAGACTACACGGTTTTGTTTACTTTTAGCCTAGAAATAGAACTAGAGCTTACCCAAGTCAGATCTTGCATAAAAAACTTAGAAATTTAGAAGCGTAAGAAGAGAAAGAGGCGACCAACCCTAGTTCAAGAACGTAGCAAGATTCCATCACTTCCAGCCCTGAAATCGAAAGATTTCTCCATGGAATTCGTCACTAGGTAAGTGGGACTTCACTAGTGGGTTCCTTTCGCCCATTAGGTGCCTAGATTTCAGTCAGAATCTTGATTCCTTATTATCAACTAAATCTAAGGTTTCTAGAACTTCAATAGTTTATTATGAATTAGTTAATTACATGTTCCAAATAGAATTAGCATGTTATTACTTTGTTTATTGGATGAATTTCAGAACCCTAGCTATATATTTCTTTAGTTCTTGAATTACACATGCTAGGTCAGATATTTCAGTGTTTCAGATATACATGCCTCAGTCTTGAATGTGTCATTATCAGTATATTAATGTGCATTCTTAGTTTGCATGTCATTTTGAGCTATCCAGTATATCACATCAATTTAGTCATAATGTGTTAATCACTTAATATATTGGGAGTAGCATAATACCGAGTTGTACTAGGGTCAGTCACCCATATAGTCCCAGAACTACGAGCCACGTAGGTTGTAAGTCCCCTCTGTGGGCATCATTTTAGTGATCACGCCAGCATGCCTCTATACCTTTGGCTCGGTATATTGGGTCCTCTCAATGGGGCGTACATATCGGACTCCACATTTAGCTCATGTGGTTTTATTGTTGGTTAGTCAGATTCTATTGCATTGACCATTTATCAATATATTCAGTATTTCAGTCCTAGCATATTATAAATTGGTCATTGAATTTCAGTTAGCTCAGCATTCAATATCTATATCATGTTCAGACTGCTCTTGCTTTATTGCTTGTTCAGTTATATATTTATTTCAGCTTTACTTTATCCTGCATGCTCAGTACCTTTCAAGTACTGACACATACTCTACACTACATCTTCTCGTGATGTAGTTCCAGGTACTTATTGCTACGATTGTTAGCAATTATAACAAAAATTAGTATTTAGCTTTGTCAATTTGATTTTCGTGGCTAAGAAATTTGACAAATTTTTATATAGCCACAAAATTCAAATTTTTGTGGCAATTACTAAATAATATCTGCGATTTTCAAATTCATAGCTTTAATTTTGTAGCTATAAATCCGTTGTCTTGTAGTGTAGATAAGGGCTTCATCAGACCTAGTATCTCGCCATGGGGTGCACCAGTGTTGTTCGTAAAGAAGAAAGATGGTTCTCTCAGAATGTGTATTGACTATAGGCAGTGGAACAAGTTCACAATCAAGAACTAGTATTCCATCCCCAGGATTGATGAATTGTTTGACCAACTTCAGGGTGCTAGTCATTTCTCAATGATAGACCTCAAATCGGGTTATGATCATCTTAGATTCAGAGATTTTGACATTCCAAAGACAGTCTTCAGAACTCGGTATGGTCATTATGAATTTGTAGTTATGTCATTTGGACTAACCAATGCTCCTACAGCTTTTATGGACTTGATGAACAGAGTGTTCAATCAGTACTTGGATTTGTTCGTTATCGTCTTTATTGATGATATCTTCATTTACACTATGAATGAGGAAGAACGTGTGATTCATTTGAGAGTTGTTCTACAAACTCTCAAAGATCGCTAGTTATTCTCCAAATTCAACAAGTGTGAGTTTTGGTTGCAGTCAGTTGCTTTTCTTGGGCATATAGTGTCTAGTGAAGGGATTCGAATAGATTCCCAGAAAATAGAGGCAGTGAAATAATGGCCCAGACCTACCTCTCCTACAGATATCAGAAGTTTCTTGGGTCTAGCATTTATTACAGTAGGTTCGTGGAAGGATATTTATCCATAGTCTCACCATTGACTAGGTTGACTTATAAGATGGCCAAGTTTCAATGGTCATATGATTGTGAGAAAAGCTTCACAGAATTGAAAACTAGGTTGACTACAGCTCATGTTTTGACTCTACCAGATGGTTTAGACGGTTATGTTTTTTATTGTGATGCATCCATAGTCGGCCTAGGTTGTGTGTTGATGCAGCGAGGTAAGGTTATAGCTTATGCTTCTAGACAGCTTAAGGTGCATGAGAAGAATTATCTGACTCATGACCTCGAGCTTGCGGCGGTGGTGTTTTCACTCAAGATTTGGAGACACTACTTGTATGGTGTTCATGTAGATGTGTTCACAGACCTAAGTACCTCCAGTATGTATTTACCCAGAAAGAGTTGAATCTTCGCCAGAGAAAATGGCTTGAGTTCCTCAAAGATTATGATATGAGCGTGCATTACCATTCAGGTAAGGCAAATGTAGTAGCAGATCCTCTTAGCAGATTATCCATGGGTAGTGTAGCACATGTTGAGGAAGAAAGAAAGGATATAGCAAAGGATATTCATAGGCTTGCTCACCTAGGAGTTCATCTTATGACCATATCAGACAGTGGTGTAACGGTTCAGAATGGGGCAGAATTTTCTTTGGTAGTGGAAGTTAAGGAAAAGCAAAACAGTGATGATATATTACTTGAACTCAAGGGTGCAGTCCATCAACAGAGAGTTGAGGTTTTCTCCCAAGGGGGAGATTGTGTGCTTTGCTACCAGGGTCGATTATGTGTTCCTAATGTGGGCAAGTTGAGACAACATATTCTTGCAGAGGCCCGTAACTCCAGATATTCTATTCATCCAGGTGTCACCAAGATGTACCGCAATCTACGAGAAGTCTATTGGTTGAATGGTATGAAAAGAGATATAGCATATTTTGTGGCTAAATGACCTAGTTGCTAGCAAGTCAAGGTAGAACATCACAGACCAGGAGGTATGACTCAACAGATTGACATTCCTACTTGGAAGTGGGAAGTGATCAATATGGACTTCATCACAGGTTTACCTCGTACTCACAGACAACATGACTCCATTTGGGTGATAGTTAACAGAGTTACTAAGTCTTCACACTTTTTGGCGGTCAAGACTACAGATTCGGCGGAGGACTACACCAACATTTATATTAATGAGATTGTGAGGTTGCATGGGGTTCCTTTGTCTATCATCTCAGATAGAGGTCCTCAGTTTACCTCTCATTTCTGGAAGTCATTTCAGAAAGGTCATGGTACTCAGGTTAACCTTAGCTCAACATTTACTCCACAGACAGATGTCATGCAGAGCGTACCTTCAGACCTTAGAGGACATGTTGAGAGCTTGTGTGATCGACTTCAAGGGTAGTTGGGATGATCACCTTCCTCTTATTGAGTTCGCCTACAATAATAGTTGTCATTCCAGCATTCAGATGGCCCCTTATGAGGCATTGTATGGGCGTAGATGCAGATCTCATGTTGGTTGGTTTGAAGTAGGTGAAATAGCCTTAATAGGGCCAGATTTAGTCCATTATGCTATGGAGAAAGTGCAACTCATTAGAGATAGACTTAAGATATCCCCGAGTCGCTAGAAGTCTTATGCAAATGTAAGGAGAAGGGAACAAAAATTCCAAGTTAATGATTGGGTTTCCTGAAAATGTCACCTATGAAGGTGATGATGAGATTTGGAAAGAGAGGGAAGCTCAGTACCACATATGTAGGCCCTGCCGGATCTTGAAAAGGATTGGTAAAGTGGCTTATCAGCTAGAGGTGCCAGCAGATTTAGTAGCAATGCATCCAGTCTTTCACATTTCCCTATTAAAGAAGTGTGTGGGTGATCCAGCATCCAAAGTACCATTAGAGAGTGTGGTTGTGAAAGATATCCTTTCTTATGAGGATGTACTAGTTGAGATCCTTGATCGTCCAGTTAGAAGGTTGAGAAACAAAGAAGTCGATTCAGTCAAGGTTTGGTAGAGGAGTCAGTCTGTAGAGGGAGCTACTTGGGAAGCAAAAGCAGCCATGAAAGCGAATATCCTCACCTCTTTCCTTCTGATTCCACTCAAGCTTGAGGTAATAGTTCCTTTTTCGTTTTTAAGTCATCCATGCATGAAATCAGTCTTAGTATCATGTTCCTTCAGTCCGTACTTGCATTTTCAGTGTATTTGCGTGTTTTTGGAACTTAGCTCAGTTATAAATCAGTCTTCAGTGTTTTTGGTATGGTTGCAACTCATTCCCTCCATTTCAGCTAGTTTAGTCTTCATTTGAGGACGAATGATCCCAAGGGGAGATATTGTAACACCTCGAAAACCAGACCTAGAAAAAAATTGCAGAATTACCTGAACCAGTGGACCACGACTGGGTTCATGGACTGTGATAGGGACCACGGTCCATTGACCTTCCCGTGGTGGTCACTTGAATTCCACCAGACCCATACATCATACCATGGGACCCTTCACGGGCCGTGGTCTTGATGACGGGCCGTGGTGGCTTGGGAAGTAACCCCCCTAGCCTGACCCTAAGACCCTCACGCCTAAGTGAGGACCACGGGGACCTTCACAGTCCGTGGGAAGACTCGTGAAGTCTAAACCAGTAGCCCCTCTTAGACTAGCCCTCAAACCCTCAAGACTAAGTGAGGACCACGAGGACATTCACGGTCCGTTGTCCTCCACACGGTCCGTAGTAGGGTACGTGAAGGCCAGCCAGTAAGATCCTAGCCCTGAGCCTCAAGACCTTAGCCCAAGTGAGGACCACGGGGACCTTCTCAGTCTATGGTCCTCCACACGGGTCGTGGTAGTGGCTCGTGGACCCAACCCTCAGGACCAAGTAAAGACCACGAGGGCCTTCACGGTCTGAGGTCCCTTTCACGGTCCGTGAGATAGGTCGTTGTCAGCCCGTTTGCAGCTTTAAGTCAAGGGTCTTTTAGTATTTTCCTATTTCGTTGGACCCCTAAACTACGTGGTTTTGATTAGTTCTAGCCTAAAAACATAACTAGAACTTACCCAAGTCAGATCTTACATCAAAAACTTAGAAATTTAGAAGCGTAACAAGAAAAAGAGGCGACCAACCCTAGTTCAAGAATGCAACAAGATTTCATCAATTCCAGCCTCGAAATCAAAAGATTTCTCCGTGGAATTCGTCACCAGGTATGTGGAATTTTACTAGTGGTTTCCTTTCGCCCATTAGGTCCCTAGATTTCAGTCAGATTCTTGATTCCCTAATATTAACTAGACCTAGGGTTTCTAGAACTTCAACAGTTTATCATGAATTAGTTAAATACATGTTCCAAATCAAATTAGCATGTTATTACTTCATTTATTGCATGAATTTCAGAACCCTAGCTATGTATTTCTTTAGTTCTTGAATTACGCATGCGAGGTCATATATTTCAGTGTTTTAGATATACATGCCTCAGTCTTGAATGTGTCATTATCAGTATATTAATGTGCATTCTCAGTTTGTATGTCATTTTGAGCTATCCAGTATATCAAAGAAATTCAGTCATAATGTGTTAATCATTTAATCTATTGGAAGTAGCATAATACTGAGTTGGACTAGGGTCAGTCACCCATATAGTCCCAGAACTACGAGCCGTGTAGGTTGTAAGTCCCCTCTGTGGGCATAAATTTAGTGATCACGCCAGCATACCTCTATACCTTTGGCCGGGTATATTGGGTCCTCTCGATGGGGCATATACATCGGACTCCACATTTAGCTCAAGTGGTTTTATTGTCGGTTATTAGTAACTCCCACAGTTCAATCAGATTCTATTGCATTGACCATTTATCAGTTTCAGTATTTTTGTCCTAGCATGTTATAAATTGGTCATTGCATTTCAGTTAGCTCAGCATTCAGTATCTATATAATGTTTAGATTCTTCTCTTGCTTTATTGCTTGTTCAATTATATATTTATTTCAGCTTTACTGTATCCTACATGCTCAGTGCCTATCAAGTACTGACGCATATTCTGTGCTACAGCTTCTCGTGATGTAGGTCCAGGTTCTCAGCATCCAGATCACACTTAAATTGGTTCCCGATCTCCAGTTCAGCAGTATCAGTGGTGAGTCCTCATTCTTCGAGGACAGTAGTCGTGTTATCATTTCAGTATTTTAGTCTTTTAGTTCAAGTTTTGCTAGACTTAGTTGGGGCTTGTCCCGGCACTTCTAGTCAGTTAGATGCTATTTTCAGACATAGTTAGATTCAGGTTAGTATTTGAGTTTGATGTTTCTTTTGTATTAAACTCTCAAATTTTATATATTCAGTTTTAGTATATGGGTATTTTCATTTTTATGATTTAGCTTCCCCATCAGTTATTATTACTCTTAGGGGTCATTTGGTTTGAATACAAGTTATGATGAGATAAGTTATGCTGGGATAAGTTATGATTGGATTAGTTATGATGGGATTAGTTATACTGGAATTAGTTATTATTGATTGCATGGTTTGTTATACTAAAAATAATAACCATTACGTAGTTCTTAAAATTAAGTGATTTGATTACAAAAATACTCTCTTATTTTACTTTTGTATATATATTTTTTGGACAGAGTTTTAATTAAAACCAAATTTAAATACTCAATCCATCCAAGATAGAACCATCTCAAAAACATTCAGATGAGTCAAGATTCTGGAACATGGCATGCTTAGAGCCATCTCAAAAACTTTCCTCTTCCCCTTGCCAACACCAAGAGCATCACTATCAAATGCACGTACAAAAATATGTTAAAGACAATTAATTTTGGCACATATTATAAATGACACAAATCAAAAAAATGGAATCTTGATAAGTTTCTACATACATAAATGTGTTAAAATAATCTTGTTTGCACACATTATGGAAGGCAATGGATCATATTAAGAGACAATTTCATTAGTTTGACTTCCAGACAGTAGAAGTAATTATAATAGGAAGAAAGCAACCACTAGAACAATGTCTAAGACGCGGACGATTATAGACATATATAATAAAAATAATTGAAACCAAAGAGCACAAAAGCAGTGAAGCAAAATCTGCCTTATGATGATCCAAATGCTCGTCGAATCGGACCTAAAATAGAATAACATAAATAAATGATAACTCTTAACGGGTTAACGATTAAATCAATAAACAAAATAAGTAAATATTCTGAACCACAAAATGCATTCTCCTCTCTTAAGAAAGAAGCTTTATTCTGCACAAAATGCAGCAACAATCAGACTAAATTTTCTCAAATATACAACTCATTTTTTGCCTCAAAGAATTATCCAAAATACAACAAACATTTGACTTTTAAGTTGTGGCATTTTCCGGCATTAAATTGTAGCATATTTTGGTTAATAAATGTAGCCAAATAAACATCCTAACTACCTCACAAGTTAGTTTTGAAGCTTACTGATGCAGCAGTTACAAGTGACTTTTAAGGGTTTCTAGGGTAGTTTTGTCATTTAATAAATATAACCCATCACAAATTGTGATGGGATTATTATACCACCCTTTTGGAGGGATAACTTATCCCGGAATGTTTATTAATCCCGGGATAAGTTATCCCAAACTTTCCAACCAAACACTAAATTAAGAGCCACTAAATATTTATTCCTGGATTATTTGTGTTTATCCTTCATACCAAACGACCCCTTAGTATGCTCATGTGATGCCATCAGGGTTAGCTTGGGGTCACTTGTGATTCTAGGTCCCGTGTACGCGTCTCGGGGGTAGCTCGGGGCGTGACAGATTTAGTATTGAACTATGATATTATTACTAATTTATATGTTTTCCATGGTTAACCCTAGTCTATTTGATGAGATTGATATTATGTGAGTTTATGCCATGAAAGGTGAAATTGAGGACTTAGAATTGATCTTCTAAAATTGATGATGTCTATAGTAATTGTTCATGAATGAAAGCTTGTAGCCATAAAATTGAACTAGATTTTAGTATATATGATGGATCATGACTAGTAAAGTTAAAGTTGAACTTTTATGATGAATTATGACTAGAATCACCTAATAATGAAGAAAGTGTTAGAATGCCTTAAAAACCTAGGCATGAAAGATGATGGTAAGAGGTAAAGCTTTGAAAGGAAGGCTTGAAGTTATGAATATTGATGGTTAGAGCTTTGAGAGTAAAGCTAAGATGATGAATTAAGAATGATCAAATGTATAAAGTGATAGAATCACTAGAAACATGGGTTGGTTGTCAAGGACATCCCTCCAAGAATCATGAATTAACTAAGAACTTAATAAGCTATCTTGTGGGATGTATGCCTAGCACCGAGTGGATATTGAATTGAGATGGAAGATTTTACCTAGTTGAGTCCGGCTTCCAAGATGGGAACTCTCACAAGTAGAGTCCGGGTTTCCCTCAAAGTATATCTCATAAGATGGAGTCCCTCACAAGTTGACTCTAAGTTTCCTAGTAGAATCTCCATATCCCATAACTACGTGTCTCATAGGAAAGTTAGCTAGTGGGTCCAACTAAGCTAACAAACCAGTTCTACCCTAGGCAAGTAGACCAACCCTTCTTGGTGTGGGTAACATGGGAGGGGATCATGTGAAAGCTCATGTGGTCCCATGTCGGTTAAGGCTACTCTCCCAATTATTACAAGATTATTATGGAACTAAGACATATTTCAAGGAAGTATCTCAAAGTGTTCCAAGTTAATAATGAACTTCGACATGCTTAAGTAAGTATTTCATAGTGTTCAAAAGTAAAGAAGAGGGACTAAGACGTGCTTAAAGAAGTATATCCTAGGGTTCCAAGGTCTCAAAGAGAGGGACTAGTTTCCAAATCAAGAAGTATAAGTATGAGGACCTAAAAGTAGTACTTAGCATGGGTAGGATTATGGGGTCTTATTCATATATTTCACAAGTATAACTTAAGGTTACCTAAGAAAGAGATGTATGTTTAGATAGAATTGTGCTATAGTTACCTTCCTTGTTATGTTTGACTAAAGGTGAGAGATTCCCTTGGTTATGAGAAGTAAATTAAGGATGAGATCAAAGATTGGAAGTGTGTATGATGGCCTAAGGTGGTACTTAGTGTGAGTGGGATTATGGGGTCTTACCCATACATTGCACAAGTATGACATGAAGCTACTTATGGAAGTCTAAGACTTGACTATGTATATGGACTATGTTTATGAAGACCAAAAGGGATACTTAGCTTGGATAGGATTATGGGGTCTTATCCATGCCCTGCACAAGTATGCTTTGAGGTTACTGGAAATGGTTCTCTTATGATATGAAGGGCTAAGGGTGGAATGATGCTCATATGATGCTTAAGTTGGAGACTTTGCTTATGATTATGATACTGTCTCTTATGCTCATAGTTGATGTTTCATGAAATATTTCTTATGCTTATGGATTATGTCTTATGTTGACTAACCCTTATGATGTTATGCTCTTATGATGTTATGCTAGCTATCATATTTAGTACTTTTGTACTAACGCATACTTTGCCTACATTCTCATCAGATGTAGGGTTAGGAGATTTGAGTTCCATTCTTGAGGATAGGTTTCTAAGGAGCAAGGAGTTGAAGATTTGGTGAGTCCTCCTAGCTTCGAGGATAAAGCCACTATTTCCTTTATGTATTTATTTCATGTTTTGAGACTATTTTATGGGCTTTGTCCCAAGAGTTATTCAAGTATTGTAGTAGATGGTTTGAGACAAAAGTGCAGTAAGACTTCCGCTTGCTTTTATTAAAAACTTTGATTGTATGGATAAAGTTTTTAAAATTTCCGTACTTTTCTATTATCTTATGCGATGATATGCTAAGGGCTTGTATGAGACCCCTTTGGGGTCAAGTACGCCATGTTACATCTAGGGTGTACCCTTGGGTCATGACAATTTTAAACCCTTCTCTAATTAAGAATTAACAAGATCAATGCATTTGAATTTTCTATTATGACAATCAAGTGAGACAATTAGATCTATTTATATATTCTAATCACGAATTCACTCTGTGATGCCTAGGTTTAAAAACTCACTCTGATCAACCCTATGTGCAATGTATGGTTTCCACTATTGTGATCAACTATAGATTGGTAAATAGTATTTCATTGTTAGCTAATCAAGATATAGTAAAGTGGAAACATGATTGGAGATTGGCTTAGTCATTTTCCTGATAGAAACATGTCACTTTTCTCACTTTAACATTTCTTTTATGGAGTCTACGGTCATTGGCTTTGGACTGTCTAGTTTCCCACTCTCCTAATTTCAGGATTGTTCGTGCTTAACCTTGCCATGACTCTTCAGAAACTTCCTGACATTCTTTGTCATACTTCTGAGTTTGTTGAATTTGGTACTAGAGCCTACTTTGTTGATCCTATTGAAGTTGATGTAAAGGTGAGTAATGCTTTTTCAAACTGCTACTAGCTCAAAGGCGTGAGGAGGTTTTCGGAGGCCGACAGGCCGGCCAGCCTATTTTCCACTTATATATCTGATCCATCCACCATAGTCTTACGCCTTTAAGTTTAAGCCATCCTACCATTCCAATCCCTGATCTTGAAAATTTCACGCCTCGAGGCTACCTCCTGGACGTAAAAATAGGACCTAGAATCAGGTGTGACCCCAAGTTAACCCTGAGCTGGCATATTATAAGCATAATAAAAGATTACTAAATAAATATACAATGCAGAAGCTTAAATAGTGATAACTAAAAGTGGGGAATCCCCAATACTGATCTGAATATATAAAAGACTATGAGTTTAATAACAACTGGAGGATCAAAATCAAAACTAAAACTGAATCTAGTACTATGACTGAAAAAGTATCTAACTGACTAAAGTTGTTGGGACATCCCCACAACTAACTCTAGCAAAACTGAAAACTAAATAAAAAGATTAAAGTGTAAAGCATATCTTTTATCCTCGAAGTATGAGAACTCACCACTGAAGCTGCTGAACTGGAGATCGGGAACCGATCTATGTGTGATCGGGATGCTGAGTACCTGAACCTACATCATGAAATGATGTAGTGTAGAGTATGTGTCAGTACTTGGAAGGTACTGAGCATGCATGATAGAATAATAGTTGAACAAAACATATAACTGAACAAAGCATAACTGAGCAATGACATAATCTGAACCTGATGGAAATACTGATACATACTGAATATGAACTAAACTGAATGCAATGACCAAGTACATGGCATGTTGAAATTGAATACTGAAAATATATCTGAAAACCTAGTTAATGCACTAGAGTCTGACTGTGGGAGATACTATTAACCGAAATAAAAGCACGTGAGCTAAACGTGGAGTACAATGTATGCACCCTATCGAAAGAACCCAATATACCTTGCGAGGGGTATAAAAGCATCACTGGCGTGATCACCAAAACTGATGCCCATAGAGGGGACTCAACCAATGGGGGCACGTAGTGCTGGGACTATGATGGTACGTTGAAACCCTAGTCTACTCGGTGCTAAGCCTACTCCCAACTGAATATGTATATGATACATTATGACTGAAATACTGAATAGCTCAAAATACTGACATGTAGATACTCTTACTTGAAAACTCTTTCTCAAAAACAATTCAAAAATCATCACATTGAGAAATATGGGAATTTTATGGGTTCATGGGGAAACATCATAAAAATGATAAGAATTCATCAATTCATGCTTAATATTACTCAATTCAATCATTTAAATTAAGTTTGAATGGAACCCATGACATTTGAATCAAACCTTAACCATTGGGAATTTTTTATCTTTTAAAATTGCAGATTTTGAGAGAACTCCATGGATGAAAATTACCATACCTTACTATCAAAGCCCAACGAAATTGATGTACAAAAACTTTCTCTTGAAACCCTAGCTTGAATCTCCTTCTTCTTCTTCTTCAAGTTTCTAGAGAGAGAATATTTTGAGAGGAAGAACTTTGGGGATTTATTTTGGGTTTTGGAAATTATGACTTGAATGGGTTAGTTTTTAGAGTAAAAATCACTTATATAGGGTTCCTAGAATTAGGCAAAACGACATAGCTTTATTTTAATTAAAACCGAAATGACCCAATTAACCTCAACTTGCCAGCCTACTGTCCACCTTCACGAGAGGCACCACGACCCGTAATCCTCACCACGAGTTGTGGTCCTCCTCGTGGTCTTGGACCAGTGTCTAGGCCACCTTTCCTTGGCCCCTAGAAATCTAAGGCACCACCACGAGCCTTCCCACGAGCCGTGGTCTTCACTACGAGCCATGAAGTGACCCGTGTGGAGGAGGTTGTTTGGGCGGGCCTTGGCATAGCCACTGCCTAGCCCACCACGAGCCGTGGTCCTCACAACGAGTCGTAGTGGTGGTCGTGGGAAGTGGGGCAAAGTCTGTGGGAGAGTGAACTGCCCTTGTCCTCTCCCTTGGATCTTGCCCTCTTCCGTGGCTCTAACCCTCACACTTAGCCCTAGTTTATTCTACTAGTTTCCAGGGTGTTACAAGAACTTGAGGGGTTCTTGAATCACCAAGATATACAAGTTCTTCTCCTTTATTGACTTGAGTGTAAGACACAAAATTAATTTTATTAGCACAAATATGTGTAGTAGCAGCAGAATCTATCACCCACTCACTCACATAGGTCACAATATTTACTTGGAAAATGACCACAACAAAAATATCCTTTGTTTTTTCCAAATTAATTTTTGCGTTATCAAGATTGTCAATTTTTCCAGTTCTTTTCAGAATGGTTTATAAAAAGTTTTGGACTTGTAATCAAGTTTCTTTTAATCAAAAAGAGTAGAGACAATAGTAGAATTACATACCTTATCAGTATAGTTCCAAAGGTTGAGTAATTTGGCGAAAACAATTATAGTTGAAACTATAATAAATAGAACCACCATTACCAAAATATTTACCGAACAACCAAGACTCTTAGTCAACACAATCAGTGTATGTCCATCCAACCACGTCACTAATCTTGTACGTTGCACTCTTTCCGTGATTCATGACAACAATATGAAATATCCTTAAGATTGTTGTAAATCTTGTTATACAATCACGGAAACACTAGAATATTCTCGGAAGCTTGAGGCGTGAAACTCACCGTCCTTAAAGATATTTCACCTATAAGGTGTATCCCCCAATATTCGATAAGCTCTTCTAGTAGAGTATTTTTCGTAGCGGAACTGGTAGTTGGGGGATTCATGAAAGTGATAGTGTGGTAGGTGGTAGTGTGGTAGGTGAGTATTTTATTTTAAAGATTTTATTGTAGTATTCTTTTGTTAAGTGTCTTAATCTTGATATCCCTTTAATGTTATTTTTTGGTAGTGTGAAATTCATGGTAAAATGTAATAATATTTATTGTAATATTCTTCCGATAGTTGTTTTAATCTGAATATTTCTTTAATATTATTTATGATGTATTCTAGATATAACATATCTTCGGTTCTTTGGTACATATATAAATTTTCCTCCATTAATTGTTCTAAGAGTTTTATAACTTCCATAGATTTTATCCAATATTGTAAATATTCGTAGTTCATTTTAATCTGAATTTATTTCTAAATCATACCATTCTATTCTTTTGAAATCTAAATCATGTAGGTCTATTTCATACCATTCTTGATTTAATATATCTTCTGATTCGTAATCATTAAATATGTTTTCTCATATTATTCTTCTTAATTCAATTATTTCTATACCGTTAAGTATATATAAGATTAAAGTTTCATAGTTTTTTTATCATTTCATTATGCACGTATGTAGTCATGTTCTTTATTATGCAGGTTTTTATTTCAAATTATTCATTCCTATCATATTCATAATTGATTAAATTCATATTAGATCATTATGAACTAGATTATCTTTATCATGTTTTCCTGTCACTACTAGTATCGTACTTTAGCGGATACTTCCTTCTTATCAGCGCCTCAACTTTGTTTACTCCCCTAAACGGCTTTCCTCGCCTACTGGTTTCAACATTAGGATGGCATAGTATAGAAGTTTTCTCCCTGTTTCTAGTGTGCTAATAAACTGGAAATCATGATTCAAATAATTCTAATACATAATAACTAACATAAATTTATTCAATCATGTACATGATATTCAGGAATCTATGAAATTAGTTCCGCATATTTTTTGAACAATATACCTTTGCCTCTTGCGTAGTCATGCTATCTGAAATATCTGATTGGAATAAATAATATAAACAGAATTAACCTATAAAAATCCTAATATTTTGAGAAATAAGGATAATTATCAACGAATTGCATTAAAATTGTAAAACATGTACTTTTAACTATTTAACGAATGAAATACTTAAAAGTATTAACTTTAAAAATATCAGACCAAAATTTGGTGTCAACAGAACTTTTAAACTATTTTTTAGGGGGTCGGAGGTATGGGGTGGGGTGAATAAAATAAAAAAGGAAAAATATCTTTTAAAAATAAACGTTTAATTTTAAGTTGTTACTTTTTTGGGTTGGGGGAGAGGGGCTGGTTTTGAAGTAGGAGGGTTGGGGTAGAGACAAAATAAATTGATTTTTTTTTTTTTAAATTTTTTTTTTTTTTTTTGAATGAGAAAAGTCGAGGTTTGAGGTCGGGTAAGAAAAAAAATTGTAATTTGAAATTGAAGGACAATTTTGGGAAAAAAAATTAATTTTTTAAAAGGAAAACATTTTCTTTAGATTTGAAAAACATAAATTGATTTCAGGTACTCCTATTTTCATATGTACACATATTCAAAGAGAAGGTTATTAAATAAATAAATATTGAATTTGGGTACAACTGCTTATTTAATGAAGTGGGACGTGGGTCCATATACTATACAACTTGTATTACTTTCAGAACCATTCCTTATTTATTGGTGCACATGCTGTTGCTTATAAAATATAATATATATATTTCCTCCGTTTTTTTTTATATATTATCCTTATTATAAATTGTTGATCCATAATATTTGTCATTTTAAAAAATTAATGTATAAATTACAATATTCTTCCTATTTTACCTTGTGAGTTACATAGTTTTTTAATGCACGTAAAATCTAAAATGAAGACATATAAATAAGAACGGAGGGAGTAATATATATAATATAAGAATGAGCGAATGTTTTTCCCATAAATTTGTTATTGCTGGGAATTGGGATTACCCACAACCAAAAGAAAAGAGGGTTTTTGGTCTTTTTTGTAAGCACAACAGCACCAAGCAGAGGAAGTGAACTCATCTCTATTGAAATAGAATTCCCACAAAATCAATTTTGACAAAATTAAAGAAGCATCACTGTTGGATCTGATGGAAAGAGGACAAGAAAATGAAGCAAAGAGAGAGAAAGGGAAAGCAAACAACTCACTGGTATCTCATACAATACTTAAATTCATTAACAAATAATTATTATGCTTATTTGTATGATTATCTAATTGTTAACACTGAATAGTTGAAAAATCTCCTAAATTATCTATCACCATCCAAAAATGGCACTTGTCTAAACACACCAACACAAGTCAGCCTAAATCAATCATATCATGTATCATCATATTATACTAAAAGTGGGAAGAATCTAAGTCAAAAGTTCAAATATGAAATTACCCTTTAACTATTAATTTATTTTCTTGAGATTATTTAAAATATTATTTTACAACTTTCTATTGTTGTGTTGTTATTATTTTGAGAATTTACCGTGGTTTGTTGCTTTGTATACATTAATCTAGCATGTGGTATTTTAATATCCTCATTTGAATATTGAATTTGTGCAATAGTTAGTTATATTTACTTTATATGCACTTTTAGTCAATTTTATAGTTAAATGTATATTCTTTTTATTAGGAAGATCTATGTAGTCCTCACGAAACGATGATGGATTTTTTTCGTAAATACCAAAGATTTCAAGGGGGATAAAATATGTCATTTGCAATACAAATTTTATATGAAGTATTTTGGGATAAACGTGCAACACACGTTCCCAGATCTAGTATATCACTAAAAGTGGCAACAAAAAAAAGTTCAAAGTTAAATTACAAAAATGCCCTTTGCTAATTTTTTTTATATGAAAGTATGTCTTTTATTAACTTTTGAAATTAAATTAAAAGACTTCTAAACAAAACATGTGCAATAGAGTAAATACATTAATCTTTTGATTGTAGAAAGTTGTTTCATATTCTCACATTTTATTGGAAGTTTCAATTGCTTAGTTATTACATGCAATTAGTTCAATTAAAATGTTTAATTCCTTTTATCTTCCATGGAAGTAATATCCTTATCACATGACCTTTAGATATTCTTTATAGAATTTGTATAGAAAAATTTATACGAGTCAATCACATAATCAAATTGTCCATCAAATTCAAAGTAAAAATTGTCTGAACAATTCTATATGATCACAGCTTATGCAGCGTTTAAAAGTTTTTCATCTCATGCTTTCAAGTCCACAATAATGTCATCAAAACATTTTATCAATTACCAAATTACGATCAACACAACTCAAGGCAATTCTCAAAACACAACTATTAACACGTTGCTTTTTTCATTTAATCCCCTTTTCAATCATGATCAATTAATTAGAGTAATTGAACTCATCACCTCATTCCCATTACTCTCAACACAGACAATGAAGGAAAATACACGATTCTACAAGTTTTACAAGATTTAGAAGTTCACTTGCCTTAATTCAATCAAAAGTCAATCTGAGACTTGAGCTCTTCCTTTACGGACAATTTTCAATGCCACACAATCTAATCAAAAGAATTATATTCAATGTATAAATGTTTACTATCATTTGAACCATATATTGTATATAACAAATTTATTATAACGACGGATAACACACAAGTAAAATGGTGGCTAACAAGAAAAATACAGGATTCAGTAACTACAAAAGAAATGAGAAGATTGGTATTAAATATATTAAATTTTACATTTACTATTGAAGTAATAAAAATCGACAAGAATGTTATTGCAGATTACTTACCAAGACAAAGCTACCCAAAATGAGAAAGAAAATACAATTGAAGAGATACTCAAAGCCATTACTACACTTTGTATCAAAGTGGACAGTATGGACAATGAGATACAAAAGCTAAACACTAATGAAGATAATCTGAAGTCTAAAGCTAGTACAAGTCAGCAGCATGACTATAAAAATGCGGAGCTAAGTCGATCGGAAGACTTTAAAAATCCAGAGCTAAGAGGTGACGTTGGGTTTACGGTTTAGGATTAAGGATATAGGGTTTAGATCTTAGTGTTTAGGGTTTAGGGTTTAGGGTTTAGGGTTTAAGATTTAGGGTTTAGGTTTTAGGGTTAAGGGTTTAGTATTCAAAGTTTATGGTTTAGGGTTTAGAGTTCAAAGTTTATGGTTTAGGGTTTAGGGTTTAAGGTTTATCGTTTAGGATCTAGGGTTTAGGTTAGTGTTTAGTGTTAAGGGTTTAGGGTTTGGGGTTCCAAGATTCGAAATTATGGTTTAGGGTTTATTCTTAAGGGTTTAGGTTTTAGGGTTTTGGGTTTGGGTTTAGTGTTTAGTGTTTAGGGTTTGGGGTTTAGGGTTTAGGGTTTTAGGTTTATGGCTTAGCATTCCAGGTTTAGGGTTTAGGGTTTAAGGTTTAAGGTTTAGGGTTAAGAGTTTCAAGATTATGGTGTATCGTTTAGGGTTTTGGGTTTCGGGTTTAGGAGTTAGGGTTTAGGGTTTATGATTTTTTTTAATTTTTTTTTTATTTGAACGACCCTTGGGGGGGTCAGGGGCTTAGCAACACCCCCAGGCCTTATCATAGATAAAAAGCAAAAGTAATACAAGGAGGGGGACATAAACCTTACCTCCGATCCTATGGTGGTTCATGAGTATACTTTCCTACTAAGGAAAGTGTACTCATCCCCATGATTCTAAGACGAAACCTAGAACTAAGCACCTATAGAGAGGACTCCTCTCTGTACAAAATTCTAAGAAACATAAACGAGGGAGACTCTCCCCTTACAATTAGACCTAGAACTAGCCAAAAAACTAGAAAAGAAGCCTAAAAGAACTGACGTGAGAACTTCAAGGTGGTTTTTTTATCCTCTTTAGCTTTTTCCTCCTGAAGTTGGTCATTCCCATCTTTTCCAGGAGGAAACTTCCTTTAGCTGCTGCAGGTAGCTGGTTCGGGGTGTAGAAGTGCTGAGTGATGTCTAATCTGTGACTTTCCTTGGACAGAAAATCTGCTGTTGTGTTGGCTTCTCTGTAGGTATGCTGGCATTTGAAGAACTCCAATTGAGTAGTGATCTCGTGAAGTTGAGTGAGGTACTGCTACAATTTCCAGGGAGGCTTGCTTTTGTGGTTAAGCCATTTGGTAAGTAGTTCTGAGTCCACTTCCAAGATAACCTTTGTGTAACCATGTTGAATGCACCAGTCCAATCCATGGGCTGCTGCTTGTGTTTCAGCTTGGTTGTTGGTACCAATACCAAGGGGAATTGTGAAAGCGTATATCATGTTTCCCTTGAAGTCCCTCAATATACCCCCTCCTCCTATCTTTCCGGGGTTATGCAATGCACTACCATCTGTATTAAGCTTCAAGAGGGGGCTAGGGGGGCTTTGCCAGCTGACCGTGATGATCCTGATATCCTGAGAGCATTTCTCGACTTCATTGATCATATCCTCCCAATTATTAGGCCAAGAGCAATAGGGATAAGTGATCATGAGAAGCTGGAAAGTATCTTTAAAGATCATGTACTTTACTCTTGCCACATTTGATTTCTTCTGGCCATATTTCACTGAGCATCTGTTCTTCCAAAGATTCCAGCAAATTGATATGGGAAGGGTCTGAATAATGAGTTTGTGGACCTCATTTTTTGCAGCCATTCCCCACCAGCTCATCAGGAGATTATTTAGTGGCCTGGGATTGTGAATAATTCCCAGCAGCCCTGAGAAATACATCCAGATGTGAGCTGCGAAATTCCCTGAGACAAAAATGTGTTCAATATCGTCCCAACCTGGTCTAATGCAGCAGAAACATGTTGCTGGCTGCACTCCAAAAGAGCTCAACTTGTCATTGGTGGGAAGTTTGAATTTGAGGGCCCTCCACAAAAGAAAAGAGGCTTTGAATGGAACTTGTTTATGCCAAATGGTAGAGAATAGTCTATTCTTGCTCTTCTTGCCCCTCACTAAGTTCCAGGCAGATGAACAGGTGAATGTCCCATTTTCATTTTGCTTCCAGTAAGCTTCATCAGTGACTCCTGCCTGATAGTGAATGGCAATGCTAAGCACTTTGGGGACTAGCGAAGGTGGGACGTGCATTCTCACCAAAGTTTCATTCCACTGTCCGTGTCTTAAGAAATAAGAAACTCGAGTATTGTTCAAGCTAGTTATGTCGTGACAGAAGTGAGCTAGAGGTCCTTCCCCTATCCAATTATCCCACTAGAAAAAAGTATTTCCAGAATTTATTCTCCAGCCTATTTCAGTTTCCACCATCTCCCTGTTCTTCACCATGTATTTCCATACCAAAGAGTCTCCTGTATCCCGTTTCTTAGCTACTGGATTGGACCTCTGGCAATACTTGGCTTTTAGAAATTGGCCCCATAAAGAGTGTTTGGTCCTGAAGTTCCACCACTGCTTAATTTGGAGGGACGTGCAAACGTCGTTAAGATGCCTCACACCAATGCCACCCTCCTCATAGGGAAGACTAAGCGATTCCCAAGATGCCCAATGGTATTTTTTCTTGTCCCTGTCCATTCCCCAAAAGAAGTCTGCTGTCACTCTTTTGATATAATGCAAGGGAGTTCTAGGGGGGGAAATGGTAGCCATAGTATGAATAGGTATTGAATGGAGTACATGTTTAATCAAAGTGGTTTTCCCACCAAAACTTAGGATACGAGAGTACCAGCCGCTGATCTTTTCGACAACCTTTGCCACCAAATCTGAATAATAAATAATCCTTTGTCTTCCTATGTAAAGGGGGCAGCCAAGGTAATTAATGGGACTGTCTCTTTGAGTGAAGCCAGTGGTTTCCTGGATCATGTCAATAATGTGAGGAGGAGTATCTTTAGGAACCATGAAATGACTTTTTCCTTTGTTGATGAGTTGGTCTGAAGTATCTTCATAAGTTGACAGTGTTTCCATAATAAGTTTCAGAGATTCTTCTCTTCCTGAAGTAAATATGATAACATCATCAGCGAAGCTTAAGTGATTAATCTGAGGCCCTCTGAAATCCATTTGGAACCCATGGAAATGTTGATTGTCATATAGGTTATTGAGCATTCGAGATAGCACCTCGGCCCCTAAAATAAATAGGGATGGGGAAAGAGGATTCCCCTGCTTGAGACCTCTCGTAGAATGGAAAAAACCATGCCTTGTCCCATTGACTATGATGGAGTACCAATTATTACTCATGATCCTCCACACCATGTCAATGAAAAATTCTCCAATTAAAACCAGGCTAGTAAAGGCCCATGACACTCTGTCGTATGCCTTTGCCATGTCTAACTTAATTACCACATTATCCCCTTCCTTAAGTTTTTTAATACCATGAATAATCTCCTGTGCCAGCATGACACTCTCTGAAATACTCCTACCTTTAACAAAGCCAGACTCATTGTTGGAGATAAGGCCAGGCAGCATAGGAGCAAGTCTGAGACATAAAATTTTGGAAATGATTTTGTTGGTAAAGTTGCTCAAACTTATGGGTCTGAATTCTAAAAAATTATTAGGATGATCTACTTTTGGGAGTAGAACCAAACTTGCATGGGAAATGAACTTAGGCATGAAGTAACCACAGAAGAAGGCATGAACTACACTTAGAATATCTTCTTTGATGATATCCCAGCAGCTCTAAAAAAACTTCCCACCAAAGCCATCCGGTCCAGGCGCTGAATTAGGATTCATAGAAAAAACCAGTTGCTGCAGTTCTTCACTGGTAGGCATTGCTTGGAGGGTCTTAT
The DNA here is from genome assembly GCF_019186545.1 of Solanum stenotomum. NCBI lineage: Eukaryota > Viridiplantae > Streptophyta > Magnoliopsida > Solanales > Solanaceae > Solanum > Solanum stenotomum. The sequence goes on along the minus strand of NC_064287.1, from coordinate 7,872,804 downwards.
TTTGCTCAGGAGTGACCATTCTTGGGATATGTTGTAATATATCCTCATTGATGGGCTGCTCAGTTCCTGTAAAAAGGTTTATGAAGTGATTACAGGCTGCATTGGCTATGTTCTCATCACCCTCCACCCATTCATCATTTCCTGTACAGACTCTGTGGATAAAAAGTTTCCTTCTTCGACCTCGCATAATGGCATGAAAGTACTTGGAGTTGGTGTCACCTTCTTTATACCATTGCAATTGAGTCTTCTGTTTTAGGATAGAATTTTCCAACTTCAAATATTTGATGTACCTGGCATTAATCCCGTGTAAGGTTGCTCTATTTTCAGCAGAATTGTTAACAATCAATGCTTCCTCAGCCACTCTAACTCTCTCCTCATGATCTCGAACAATGCTGAAAATGTCTCCAAATGTTGTTCTGGACCAGTTACTGAGAGTAGCAGTCAACCTCTTCATTTTGTGTTGTAATCTCCACATAGGATTGCCTTCCACTTCCCTATCCCAGCAAGCTTTAACCACATTATTAAACTCCTCATGTTCAGTCCAGCAGTGCAAGAACTTGAAATATTTGATAGGTTGCTTCACTTTATCTACAATCTCCATCAATAAGGGACAGTGATCAGACCCAACTGAAGGGAGATGGGTACTAGTAGTTTGAGGAATTCCTTGTAACCAGCTGTCATTGACCATAGCTCTATCGAGCCTCTTCCATACTCTAGCCTCTTCACTCCTTTGATTGCACCACGTATACCTCTGACCCGTGTACCCAAGGTCCATTAATCCACAAGCTTCAATAGTGGCAATGAATTAAAAACTTTTATTCATGTTATAGGGGATGCCACCTTGTTTCTCTTCTGGTGTAGTAATGACATTAAAATCACCAATTGTACACCAAGGTGTATTTATATTAGAAAATAGAATAAGTCTATCCCACAAATGTCTCCTCAAGTAATCCTTGCATTTGGCATACACAATCGTGATCATAAACTTATCTTTGATTTCCACATGTTGCAAAGTTCCTATGATGTGTTGATCCTCAGATTCCAAAATGTTAAGATTTATTTCGGCAGTCCAGAATAACCAAATCTTCCCATTAGAATTACAGCAGGCATTTTCCATGTTCAGTTTGATTTTATAACTGTTGAGATGAGAGTTGTCAGCAAAGGGTTCAAGAATAGCAATCATTGACAGATTGTGAAGTTTCTTGAGAGTTTGTATTCTTTCTAGAGAACCAAGAGTATTAATACTCCTTGCATTCCAACAGAGTGTCTTAATCATTAAAAAACTCTGCTTTTGGACCCGGTATTGGGTCTGCTAGTCTGAGCAGAAGTAGTTTTGGAAGCTTGTCTGTGATTTTGTTTGTCTTGTTTCCTCCCCCTTGGAGATAACCCCTGCTGTTCAGCTACCTCTTGTATTTCCTTTTGGAAGTCACTCTGAAATGTAGACCCAAAGGCTTTGATAAGATGAGCACTGACTTCCTCTCCATCCTCATCCTCCTCTTCATCCTCAATGGACTGAGTGTCTTCATCATGTTCATCCTCTGAATGTACCATATCATACTCACCATCTTGTTTTTGCTGAGTCTGTGCATTATGCTCCTGTTGGTGTCTTGTATTGCAATCTCTTTCTGTAGCTTTTTCTTAATTGTATCCCTTTTTTTTTTACTCAATCTTCCTTGGGATTTATTATTTGTCTTCAAGCTAAGGTCCCTTACTTCCCCTTGTTTATCAGTAGCTCTATTGTCCTGTGTCCTCCCCTGATTCTACAAGTTGATAGGAGCCTGATGCCCCTCTCTATTTTCACTTTTGTTTTCCTGAATTCCCTGATAATTCACACCCCAGAGAGCTCTTTTGTTTGCACTTGTTTCAAACCATGATCCTCAGCAGATGGTTGATTACTGACTTTATTTTTGGTCTGCAAGTTGTCTGCATCATTATCAGTGGTAGCAGTGGCTCTAGAGTCTTTCCTATGGTCATTGTGTAAAACCTCATGCAGAACATGAGTCAATTTCCCCCCTTTGGATACCGCTTCCTGCATGTTAGTATGTGTCTCCTGACAACCCCCATCCATCCCTCCTTCAGCTTCAACACATCCAGAAGAGAGATTAAATTAATGGGGGGCTTGGGGATTGGGAGAGTATAGTCAATACCTGAATTTCCTGGAACCTGTTTAGTACCTTGAGACTCCTTAAGGACTGCTGTAGGTTGTGTCCTCTGCTTCTTTGGTGAACCAGGCTGAGTTATTTTCTTTGATCCGTCACTTGTGTGCTTTACTTTGGATGAGTTATTTATAGTAGTTTGAGCTTCTTCATTCTCTTGACTTGGGCTTTGATCCTGAGGATCCAGATCAATATAAGTATTGTGAGTACTAATAATAGTTTTACCTGTCTTACCTTGCTGCTGTGATGTGGAGGTTGTTCCCTTGTCTTGAGGTGAGGTAGGTCGATCTGCAATATTGTAGTTGGCCTTGTTATGTTTCTTTCTAGTTACTTGCCACTGCTCTTCCTGTTGAATGTTAAATTGTTCTGTTTGTTGTTGTTGACCTGTGCTCATTGTAGTATTGTCTCCTTCCCTGTTGTTCTGAGTATCTTTTCCATTCCTGCTGTCTTTTCCTTGCTCTGGTTTGGCTTTGTTTGTCTTCTCATTTTCTGCTTCTTTCCTTCTCTTGTGTTCCTCATCTCTTCTTTTAATGTTGCATTCATTCTCATGATGTCCCTGATGTCTACAATACATGCAGTAATCAAGGATACCTTCATATTGGATTTGCTGCCATCTTCCTATATTATAGTCATCTTCATCAATGCCCATCCAAACATGAGGAGGTCTTGCCTTGGTGAGATCGATTTGGACCTTAACCCTGGCCACACTGCCTCTAGTCTTCTGGGCTGTTGGAGAATCTAAGTATAACACTTTCCCAATAGGCTGCAAAAGAATAGAAAGAAATTCTTTTTTGTAGCAGTGCCAAGGAAGTTCAGGTAGAACTATCCATGCAGGGACTATAGGTGTTTCCATCTCAGGTCTGAAAGTAGGCGTCCATGTTTGTATCCTCATAAGTTGTCCCTCGATAGTCATTTTTGGTTTAGTCCACACACTGATATAGTCCAGGTCGTTATCAAGATCGATGTAAACATGTCTTGAGTTAAAGTGAGAAATTTTCACACCTCCAGATAATTGAGTTTGAATGACAAAATTCTTTCGTATTAACTCAATCTTAGGCATAGTGTTAGTGAATTTCCCAATTAAGGTAAATTTGCAGTCCGCCACCAGCTTGTGATTGAAATCTTCCTTCTTGAAAATAACTGCTGGTAAGCCTTGTCTGGTAGTAAATTCATAGGCTGCCAGGTTTAAACAATCCACTTTCTGATTTTGGTTTTGTTTGAGTTTCGCTGCAAAGGTCTGGATCACAGTAAAAGGTGCAGGTTCAGGGATTTGTTCTTTCTTGGAGTTGTTCTGATGGTTCTGAACACTTTGGTGGTTGTTGCCCATATGGGCATTGGCATTTGGACCTCCTGGTTTGTTCCTATTGGGAAGTTGGTTTTGTTTCTCAAAATTGCTTGAAATTTTGGGAAAATTGGAGTTGGGAACAAAGGTATTATGCTTGACATTGGTATTATTGCCCTGTTTTGTGTCCTGTTTTACAGGATTATGGACCTTCTTTGAATTATGGATTGGTTCCTGCAGCACCTGTTGTTCGATATTTCTACCAATCTCATTTCCATAAACTTGCAAATGAGCCTCATGCTTGGTATTAACGAATTGATTAGAGCTAGGAGTAAGGTTACCTGATGGTATGACTTCTCTTTGTTGAGATTGATCATCCCTTTGATTTTGCTCTTTGTTGTTCTTTTGTTGTCCATCAGTGTGCTGTTGAATTGGATCAGGGGAAAGCACCCTTTGAATGGCTTGTATCCCAAATGAAAATTTGGATGAAGTATCCTCCTTTGATTGATCTTGTGAGGTTTGCACTTGTGGTATCAGCTTGTTGTTGGCCTGTTCGTTGGTCCTATCTGGTTCTTGCTGTTCCTTGTCTTTGTTCTTCAGATTCATTCTTCCATGGTGGAGATCAGAGTCTTTTGCCATTGAGTTGGTGCTCATCACTGGGGAAGACCTGTTTCTCCCCTCCAAAGCTTCGTTCACCCCATGTTCAGATTGTGTTCGAATTTGAGTTCGCATTTGCGGTGCCGCATTGACGATTTTCGAAAAATTCCAAGTTTGAGAGATCTCACGATTGGCTCGGTATAATCAGTTGAAATTTGTACTGGAGCAAGATCGTGTATAGGTGAATCAATGTCTCCTTCCACATTTGCTCGATTCTTCCCCGTTTGATCATGGGAATTAATTTCTCGCGTACCGTCTAGTTCTCTTTCTGAAATCGCTATGCAGACCGCCTCATCTTTTCGCAGATTCGAAGAGTTGTGTGATGAATTGGACAGCAATTCTTGTTGGGTTTTGTAGCTATTGTCCTGGCTCTTCTTTTCCATTAGGTCCGGCGGCCTTAGGGGCCCGTCCGGCGGCTGTGTGGCCATTCCGGCGGATCTGTCCAAAATAGCCCAGCTGAGAGAGAATTCGCTAGAGAGAGAATTTTTAGAGAGATAAAAATATGGAAATGAGGAGGCGGATTTTTAGGATTAGAATTTAGATTTAGGGTTTAGGGTTTAGGGTTTAGGTTTAGTGTTAGGTTTTATGGTTTAGAGTTTTAGGTTTAGGTTTTAGGGTTACGGTTTAGGGTTTATTATTTATGGTTTTTGGTTTATGGTTTATGGTTTAGGGTTATGGTTTAGAGTTTAGGGTTTGGGGTTTAGAATTTAGGTTTGAAGGTTTAGGGTTTTTGGTTATGTATAGGGTTTAGCGTTTAAGGTTTTGTGTTTTTGGTTTAGGGTTTAGGGTTTAGTGTTTTAGGTTTAGGGTTTAGGGTTTAGATTTTAGTGTTTATGGTATAGAGTTTAGGGTTTAGTATTTAGGTTTTACGGTTTAGGAATTTGGGTTTATGGTTTAGGGTTTAGGATTAGGTTTTAGGATTAGGGGTTAGGGTTTAAGTTTAGGGTTTAGGGTTTAGACTTTAGGGTTTTGGTTGTAGGGTTTAGAGTTTGGGTTTGGAGGTTTAGGGTTTCGAGTTGTAGGTTTAAGGTTTAGGGGTTAGGATTTTGGGTTTAGAGTTTGGTGTTTATGGTTAGGATTTAGGTCTAGGGTTTAGGATTTAGGGTTAGGATTTAGGATTTAGGGTTTAGGTTTTAGGATTTAAGGCTTAGGGTTTAGAATTTTGATTTAGGGTTTAGGGTTTAGGGTTTAGCATTTAGAGTTTAGGATTTAGGGTTTAAGGTTTTGGGTTTTTGATTTAGGATTCAGGGTTTAGGGTTTCAGGTTGTAAGTTTAGTGTTTAAGATTTAGGGTTTAGGGTTTAAGGTTTCAAGTTGTAGGTTTATAGTTTAGTATTTAGGGGTTTGGATTAAGGATTTAGGGTTTAGAGTTTTGGATTTAGGGTTTAGGATTAGGGTTTAGGATATAGGCTCTATGGCTTAGGTTTTGGGTTTAGGATTTATAGTTAGGGTTTAGGGTTTTGGCTTAAGGTTTAGGATTTATGTTTTGGGGATTAGATTTTTTGTTTAGGATTTATGGTTAGGGATTAGGATTTAGGGTTACGATTTAGGTTTAGGGTTTAGGTTTAGGGTTTAGAGATTTAGATTTAGGGTTTAGGGTTTAAAGTTTAGAATTTAGTATTTAGGGTTTAGGGTTTGTGGTTTATAGTTTAGATTTAGGGTTTAGGGTTTTGGTTTAGGTTTAGGGTTTAAGGTTTAATGTCTAGAGATTAAGATTTCAGATTTATGATTTAGGGTTTATGGTTTAGGTTTAGGGTTTAGGGTTAGGGTGTAGGGTTTAGAGTTTAGCTTTCAAAGTTTCAAATGCAGGGTTTAGGGTTCAGGGTTTAGAATTTTGATTTAGGGTTTAGGGTTTATGTTTAGTGTTAGGTTTTAGGGTATAGGATTTAGGGTTTACAGTTTCTATTTAGGGTTTAGGGTTTAGGGTTTTGAGTTTTGGATTCAGGGTTTAGGGTTTCGACTTGTAAGTTTAGTGTTTAGGGTTTAGGCTTTTTTTTATTATTATATCAACGACCGTTGGAGGGGTCAGGGGCTTAGTAACACCCCTAGGCCTTAGCATAAATAGCAACAGAAGTACAAGGATGGGGACATAAACCGAACCTCCAAACATATGATTGTTTTGTAGTCGACTTACCTAAAGGTTAGTCAACTCATCACCTTACAAAAAAGATAAACTAAGATACTAAGCACCTAAGAGAGGACTCCTCTCACTACAAAGTATCTAGGAATTTTAAATAAGGGAGACTCCCCCCTTACAATATCAAAATAAACCTATACCTATTCAAAAGTGCTATGCTTTAAAACCATAGCTAGGTTGAAAAGGTTTGAACCAGCTCAAGGTGGTTCTTTGATCATCTTGATTTTCCTTCTTCTAAAACATGCCATCTCGATCATGTCTAATTGATAATATGCCCTTGCTTCTTTTGGTAATTGTTGATTGTTGCAATATACTTGGGGACTTGTAATTTTGTGACTTTTCTTAGCTAGGGAGTCGGCCACATAATTGGCTTCCTTGAAGGTGTGTGTGCATCTAAAATTGTGTGTTTGTTTGATACTCAATCTTGGAGTTGTTGTAGCTGTGTGATAATACTCCATGGAGGTTTGGCTTTCAGCGTGATCCAGTCCACCAGTAGCTGCGAATCCACCTCCAAAAAGACACTCTTGTAGCCTAGTTGAAGTACCCATGTCATGCCAAATATGGCTGCTCCTATTTCAGCTTGGTTATTAGTGCCTTCCCCCAAAGGTGTAGCAAAAGCTAATAACATTTCTCCGTCTTGATCCCTTAGGATACCACCTGCTCCAATTCTGCCAGAGTTGCTTAGTGCACTGCCATCCGTGTTGATTTTGACCCATCGATCTGGAGGTTTTATCCGCTTAACGAGAATCACTTCGGTGTCAAGAGTACAATTTTCACCCAGCTGAAACAATTCCTTCCAGTTTGAAGGCAATTTGATTTGGGGGGAAATTGTGTTCATTAGTTTGTAGTTGTCCTTGTAGATTGCATATTTACTTCTACTAACATTGGACGATTTGCCTCCGTATTTACTAGCGCAATGATTCTTCCAAAGGTTCCAACAAATGAATATTGGTGTAACTTGTAGTAGTAGTTTGTGTGCTTCATTGTTGTACTTAGTTGACCACCATTGCACGATGAGCTGAGGTAAGGACCTGTGATCTGTTATGATTCCAGCAGCAACAGCAAAGCTTTTCCACACGTAGGTAGCAAAGTGTCCATTGTTGAAGGTGTGTTCTATAGTATCCAGCCCTGACCTGTAATAGCAACAAAAACAATTTGTAGGCTCATTGCCAAAGCTGGTTAGTTTTTCGTTAGTAGGAAGTTTACCACATAAAGTTCTCCACAAAAGAAAATAAGTTTTAAAAGGGATACTCTTGTGCCAAATGAATGTATTGAACATCGTTTTGGTCCTCTTCTTCCTGATCTCATTCCACGCAGAAGAACATGTAAACTTTCCATCACTGTTGAGTTTCCAGATGGCTTGGTCAGGGATATCCTGCTATATAGAGCTTTGTGGACAATATGTCGGCGAGGTAATTGCTAGGAGCTAGTTGAGTGAGCATGTTCAAGTTCCATTGTCCCCCGACCCAAAATTCTGCTACAGTGGTATTGTTGAGTCTATTACTGTTAGAGGAGAGCCGAGCAAGAGGTCCAACACCAAGCCAATTGTCCCACCAAAAGGAGCATTTGCCTGAGTTGAGCTTCCACAGAATGTAATCCTCAACCTTATGTTTATTATGCATCAGATGTTTCTAAGTTAGGGATTCTCCCGTGTCCCATTTCTTGCTAATAGGATTGGATCTTTAACAATATTTGTCCTTCAAAAAATCTCCCCAAAGGGTTTGTTTGGATCTAAAGCACCACCATTGTTTGTATTGGAAAGCCTTGCATAAATCCTTAAGATTTCTCATGCCAATACATCCCTCATCATAAGGAAAGCTTAAGTTTTTCCAAGAAGCCCAATGGTATTTTTTCCTCTCATTCCTCCATCCCCACAAGAAGTCATCCATGATACTTTGAACGTGTTTTAGGACAGTAACAGAAGGGGTCACTGCTGATAAGAGGTGGATAGGTAAAGATTGTAACACAAGTTTGACTAAATTTGCTCTACCACCATAGCTCAACAATCTTGTTTGCCAACTTGTAATTCTGCATAACATTTTGTTAGAAAGGTCAGGAAAATAAATAATTCTTGCTCTACCAACAAATAAAGGGCAACCAAGATAAGTAAGAGGGACCTCCTTCTGTTTGAAACCAGTGATCCTCTTGATCCTATCCCTAGTGCTATTCAAGGCACTAGTATGGACCATGAAGTGGCTTTTGTCACTGTTAATAAGTTGGCCGGGGGTCTCTTCATAAGCCTTTAGGGTTAGGTGGTTCACTTGGGGACCCCTTGGTTCCATGAAAAAACCAAAGTAATTCGGACTGCTGTGGAGTCTGTTTAAGGATCTGGACAGAACTTCTGCGCCTAAAATAAAAAGGGCCAAGGATAATGAATGACCTTTTTTGAGACCTCTAGTAGAATGAAAGAAACCATGTCTTTTGCCATTGACAATAATAGAATACCAATTGTTAGCCATAATCCTCCAAACCATATCAATAAAGACCTCATCAAACCCCATTTTTCTTAGCACCAAACAAATATAGGACCAAGAGACCCTATCATATGCTTTAGTCATGTCTAATTTAATAATAGCATTGCTCCCAATATTTGGCTTCTTAATCTGATGAATGATCTCTTGTGCCAGCATAATGTTTTCTAATATGCTTCTCCCTTTGACAAATCCAGATTAGTTGAGAGAAACCAAATTAGGTAGAATAGGACCAAGTCTAGAGCTCACTATTTTAGATATGATCTTGCTAGTGAAGTTGAAAAGACTGATAGGCCTGAATTCAGTGAGTTTGTTGGGGTTGTTCACCTTAGGAAAAAGAACAATGCAAGAGTGAGAAAATTATTTTGGAATCATTTGACCACAAAAGAATGCATGGATGACATCAAGGAGGTCATGCTTATTAATATTCCAACATTTTTGAAAAAAGTATCCATTCATCCCATCCGAACCAGCTGCAGAGTTAGGATTCATAGAAAAGACCACTTCCTTCAACTCTTACAGGTTAGGCATGATGGTCAGACTATTATTCTGCACCTGATTGACCATTCTAGGAATACACTCCAATGCACCCTCATTGATAAGTTTGTTTTCCCTTACAAATATTTTTTGGAAATGGTCACAGGCAGCTTCAGCAATAATATCATCTCCCTGTATCGATTCCCCATCTCCCCTAATAAGCTTGTGAATGAATAACTTCCTTCTTCTTCCTCTTATCAGAGAGTGGAAATATTTTGTGTTGCAATCACCCTCTTTGAACCAATGTAATTGAGTCTTTTGTTTCAAAATGGAATCTTCTATCTTCAAAAATCTGATCTACTCTGCATTGAGTTCATGGAGAATAGTCTTGTTGGTATCACTGTGCTCTTGAATTAGATTCTCCTCAGCAGTTCTGACCCTCTCCACATACTCTCTGAATTTAGTGAATATGTCCCCAAATTCGTTTCTGAACCAGTTATTATGAGTGTTAGACAACATTTTCAATTTCTGGTGAAATCTCCACATGTTGTTACCCTCTACAGTCCTTTCCCAGCAAGCCTTTACTATGTCAAGAAACTTAGGTTGATCAACCCAACAATTAAGGAACTTAAAATATTTGATATAATCTTCCTCCCTTGCAGTCATTTCCATCAGTAGGGGGCAGTGATCTGACCCTACAGATGGTAAATGAGTGATGGTAGTCTGAGGCATCTTTTCCAGCGAAGCATCAAAAACTAGAGCTCTGTCTAGTCTTTTCCGTACTCTCTGTTGTATACCTTTTTTATTGGACCAAGTATATTTCTGTCTATTGAAGCCTATATCCACAAGACCACAAGCTTCAATAACAGTAATGAATTCTAAACTTTTCGCATGTTGTAGGGAACTCCTCCCAGCTTTTCTTCAATAGAGGTAATAAATTATAGTCACCCACAGAGCACCAAGGTTTGTTAGAATCTGCAGCTTGAACTAGCATTATGTCCCGTAAAGGTCTTCTGAGATGCTCTTTACACTTGGCATACACTAAGGTAATGTTGAAATGAGTCTGAAGCTCATTATGGCCAATGTAACAATTAATTTGTTGCTCATCCTCCTCCAGAATTACACAATCAATGTCCATGTTCCAGAAAAGCCAAATTTTTCCAGTGCAATTACTCATAGCATGCTCCATAGCTAGTTGGTTTTTCAAATTTTAAATATGATTAGTGTCTGAGAAAGGTTTGAGGATAGCAATGATAGAGAGTTGGTGCATCTTTTTGAGCATTTTGAGTCTTTCCATAACACCTTGGGTGTTGATTCCCCTCACATTACAAATAATTGTAGTAATCATTAGGATGATCTGGAAATAAAAAGTCTGGTGTTTGGTCTACCAGCAGTGACAGTGTTGATGTCCTGATTTTTGAAATGGAATTTATCATGATGTATGCCTCTAGGAGATAATATCTGCTTATTAGCCGCCTGGTGAATTTCATCTGCAAAACTTTTGTCTGGATGAGGACTAAAATCTCTAATCAGTAGCTCACTAGTCTCATCATCCTCATCAGGGTCCCTGAGGGATTGATTATCTACATCAAGTTCATCTTCTGAGTTGTCAACATCATATTCATTAAATAAAGGACCCTTATTCATTTGACAATTTTCAGACCTTTTATATGGAGAAACATTAATAGGAGGGTTCATGTATAGTGTTCGTAGGGGAGTGATATCTATGCCCAATTGGTCATCAACCATAATAAACTTCTTACAGACTTCCCCCTCCTTTTGTTGGTTTTCCTGTTGATCACTATTTTGTTGTTATATGTTCTGTCTCTTTTTTGCAGCTTCTCTCTTTTTCTTGCTAGGCTTGTTCTTGCTTTTGGGAGTGTTCCCTTGGTTACTAGTACTTTCTTTGGCCCCATATCTTTTGCCATGGAACCTTTATTATGTTTACTCGCAGGTCTTACTTCCACTTGCTGTTTTTCCCTATTGTTTCCAGTATCACCTTACTTTCCTGCTTCTGATTATTCTTGCTGCTATACCTTCTGCTGGTCTGAGATGTTGGATTGAAGTGGTAGCAGGAGTTCTAAGGTATGGACTATGTTCAAGGTGTGTGCCCTCATGTAGAACATGAGTCAAATTCCCCTCTTTGGATCCCCCTTCCTGCAAGTTAGTGTGTCTCTCCTGACATCCCCCATCCACCCCTCCTTCAACTTCAACAATTCCATTAAGATAAAAAATATTGGGGTTTTTGGGAACTGGGAGCAGTGAGTCAATACATGTGCTCTTGTTATTTGTTTGGTTTCTTGTTAGCTTGGTCTGTATTTTTTGGTTGTGATCTATTTTAGACCTGCTTTGTGTTCCTTGTGGTGTTTTCCTTTCATTGATGTTATGCTTCTGAATATCTTCAGTCTGTTTTCCCTGCATATTAAGGTTAGTAAAAGAGTTATGATTAGAAATATTACTCATGCCTATTGGTTGAGTTATGAGTTGTGGGTGCTGTTTTGGCACTTTGTTCTGTGGTGAGGTTGGTCTTTACAGTGCGTTCTGTATTTTCTCCTCATGTGGTTTATTGTTCCTTCTTCTTGACACTTGCCATTCCTCTTCCTTTTGTTGCTCAGGTGGTTGTTGGTTACTCCCTTCCTTGATGTTTTGGTATTGTTGTTCCTCTTGTTCCCTTTTTCTGATTTTCCTGTGATCATTTCCTTGTTGTCCCTGTTCCCCTTTATTTATGTTTGTCATTTCTATTCCTAACTCTTTTCTTCGTTTGAAGTACTCATCCCTTATTTTGAAATTGCAATCACCTATCATGTAGCCTTGATGTTTGCAGTATTCACAGTAAGGGAGAATATTTTCATATTCAATAGGTTGCCACCTCCCTATAGTTAGATCTTCCTCATCTAAACCAATCCAAACATGTCGAGGTCTAGCCTTGGTGAGGTCTACTTGGACTTTTACCTTGGCCATACTAGCTCTAGTTCTCTTAATAGAGGTTGTATCTAAGTATAACACTTTGCCACGGACTCTAGTAGAGGTGTGATGAACTCTTTCTTGAAGCAATGCCATGGTAGGCCTGGCAGCAGTACCCATATAGGAACAATGTGTGTTTCTTCTTCAAGTCTAAAATTGGGAGTCCAAGCTTGTATTCTCATAAGTTTGCCCTCGATAGTCATTCTTTGTTGTGTCCATACAGTGTTGTAATCCAATTCATTGTCCAAATCAATAAACACATGCCTAGCATTATAGTGAGCAATATTGACCCCCCCATTCAGCTTAGTTTGTAGGATGAAGCTTTTTCTAATGAGTTCTATTTTTGGCATGGTGGTACTAAATTTGCCTATAAGGGTGTATTTACATTCCACAGTCAACTTGTTCATGAACTCATCCACGTTATAAATAATAGCTGGCTGGCCCTGTTTAGTAGTGTGTCTACGAGGGACCATCACTATAGAGGTTGCATGTGTAGCATGAATTTGTCTAAGTCTAGCAGCTAGAGTTTGTACCATTGTGTAGGGGGCAGGTTCAGAATTCTAGTCCTGTTTGGTTTTTTGGTTATCATTTGGATTGCTTGGGCCTTTGGATTGGTTGGGCTGATTGGTTTGTTGACCTTTCTGATTGGATATGGTGTGTCTATGGAAGTTGCTAGAAATTTTAGAGAAGTCGTTGTGGTAGTTATTTGGTTCAGAATTCCCTCCATGATCAGGTAGTTGGGGTTGACTGTTAGTTTTCACCGTATTCTGATTTCGATCCACTTGTTGTTGGGATTCAATGTCCCCCATAGCAGTTCCTGATCATTTAACACAACAGTCTTTTGCCCTTTTGCATTGGAATTCAAATGAGCCTTCCTACTACTCAGACTAACAACATATGTACTAGAGTTAGCATGAGAATACTTACCTGCTTGAGTATCATTCTCAGTCGATTCTTTGCTTTGTGAATTGGTAGCTCCTTCCTGCTGTTCCTGCATCTGATCATAGTTAATTTCATTAGCATAATTATTGGTTTTACCTGGTCTTTGTTGTCCATCGTTGTTTGTTAGTGTATCCATTGGTTTCACTCCAAATGAGAAGTGAGATGAGCTCTCCACTTCAATCACCTCCAAGGTTGTATCCCCTGCAATATCGTGTTGATCATTTTGATCAGGACCCATTCTTGTATATCCATGCTTTGATTTCATCTTCATTTTTTGTTTTTCCGTTGAGATTTGGCTCTTTTTTTGACCGTTTGGGCCAGCATGATCTTGTGAGTGTGTCCCCTGTTGTTCCGCTTCAGTTCTGCAGTTGAGTTCTTCAAACTCAATTTGTTGCTTGGCTGTAAAAACAATTAAACTTGCTTGAATTTCCACTTGGCTGTGTTGTTGACCTAAATTGATTGATATATTGGTCAGGTGGACCTCTTCATCCATAGAATAATTGCCCCTAGTAGCACCGCCGTCACCTTTCAATTTTCTAGTTTCTTGCCCATCAAAATGTATGTCACCGATGATTGGACCGTCCATTTTACTTGAGATTGTAGTGAGATGTACCTCTTCACCAGGTGAGCAAACCCCAGCAGTCAAATCGCCATGAAATTGGTAGGAAGATGGACGAATTTGAAGGCTAAGGTCCGGAGATTTTTTGGCATAATTCCCAGAAATTGCCTCATCAGTTCTCTCAAATGGCACAATGGATTCACCCGATTTTGTAGGATGTTGTAGCTCTTGATTAGTAGAATCATTCTCTTTAAACAACTTTCTATGAATCAACTTCTCGCGATCGGGGGAAATAATTTTTTGAATCCCGTCCAGCTCCCTTTCAGAAATCGCGATATGCATAGCCTCATTGTTTCGCGAATTCGTGGAGCTATAGGATGAATTAGATGACGATTCTTATTGGGTTTTGTTTGTCTTCTCCAGGCGCCTCTGATGGCTTTCATCCGGTGGATTGAAAGTGCTCACCGGCGGCACACGCGCCATTCTAGTTAGTGAGTTAGTTGTTAGAGCTGTAGAAGTTTTGCAGATTTTTGAGAGAGTTCCAAGAAGAGAAAGAAATTAGAGAGAGAAAAAAATTAAGAAATGGGCAAGCGATAGAGTTTAGGATTTAGGGTTTTATTTTAAATTTTAACGACTCTTGGAGGGGTCAGGGGCTTAGCTACACCCCCAGGCCTTAACATGGATGAAAAGCAAAAAGTACACGGAGGGGGACATAAACCTTACCTCCACTTAATGGTGGAACAAGAGTTGGTAGCCTACTAAGTAACCTTAGTAGGTTCTCCAACTCATCCCCAAACTAATTAAGAGCCTATCATCTAAGCACTTATGTGAGAGGATTCATATCGATACAAAGAATCTAGGAAAGCATAAATGAGGGAGACTCCCTTTACAAGCAAAAGACTAAACAAAAACCTTTCCTATCGAGGGACAGTCTGTATAGAGTTGACAGATAGATCATTCAAAAAAGAGGGCCTGAAGAAGTTCTGGCTTCTTCATAGGACCTCTAGGCTGTGAAAAATTAAGGTGGTTCCTTAATTCTTTTCAATTTTCTTCTTCTGAAACTTGCTATACCTACGAGGTCTTGATGAAGATAAGTTGTTGTAAGTTTGGGTAGCTGATGGCTGTTGAAGTACACTTGAGTACTGGTAAGTTGGTGACTATGTTTGGAGAGTGAGTCTGCCATAAAATTGGCCTCCCTAAGAGTGTGAATGCATTTGAAGTAAGTGAATTGAGTGACAATTTGGTGAAGCTTTTGCATTGGGATTGAGAGGGACCAAGGAGCTGTAGTGTTGTTCTTAATCCAATCCACCAGAAGTTGGGAATCAACTTCAAGGATCATGTTATTATATTTCAAATGTACACACCAAGATAAGCCAAATATAGCAGCCTCCACCTCCGTTTGGTTGTTGGTTCCTTCGCCTAATGGAGTTGCAAGAGCAAAGATAGTTTCTCCGAAAGGATTTCTGAGTACTCCTCCTGCTCCTATGCTGCCCGGTTTATTCAAGGCACTCACATCCGTATTTAATTTAACCCACCTGGCTGGAGGTTTAGTCCATTGGACTGCCGTGGCTTTGGTGTCGTGAGTACATTTCTCAATGAATGTACATAGCTTGCTCCATCCCAAAGGCCAAGATATATATGGAAAAGTTGTACGCAACAGCTTGAAGGTGTCCAAACTCACTAAGTTCTTTACTCTTGCAATGTTGGACTGTTTGCCCCCGTATTTTTTAGCATATGTATTCTTCCACAAATTCCAATAAATAAAGATTGGAGTGGATTGGAGGATTAGCTTGTGTGCTTCGTTGTAATGAGAAGAACTCCACCACCTCATTATCATGTTTCTAAGAGGCAGAAAATCAGTTTGCATGCCTAAAGAAACAGTAAAATATTTCCAAACATTCTTGGCGAAGTTCCCTGTATTAAAAGTGTGTTCAATGGTATCTTCACCTGGCGAGTGACAGCACTAGCAGTCACTTGATTCGATTCCAAAATTTGATAGGTTTTCATTGGTAGGGAGTTTGCCTCTTATTGTTCACCACAACAAGAAAGAACATTTGAAAGGAATGTGTCGATTCCAAGTGTAGGAGTTAATCTTGGTTTTGGCTCTTTTTTCTCTTATAATATCCCAGGCAGTAGACACAATAAAGAGGCCATTCGAATTGAGACTCCATACTGCCTGGTCTGGACTGGTTTGCTGTAGCTATATTTGAGTGGACAGAATTGCATGTAACTGGCTTTGAGGAGCAAGTCTGATTTGTTTGTCGACATTCCACTGTCCATTAGCCGTAAAATCAGCTATAGTTTAATTGTCGAATCTGTGGCTAGTGGTAGTGAATTGAGCCAATGGTAGGGTTTAGGGTTTAGAGTTTCTATTTATGGTTTAGGATTTAGGATTTAGGGTTTAGGGTTTTGAGTTTTGGATTTAGGGATCAGGATTTTGGATTGTAGGTTTAGTGTTTAGGTTTTAGGGTTTAGGGTTTGAAGTTGTAGGTTTATAGTTTAGGGTTTAGGATTTATGGTTTAGGGTTTAGAGTTTAGGATTTAGGATTTAGGATTAGGGTTTAGGATATAGGTTTTATGGCTTAGGTTTTGGGTTTAGGATTTATGGTTAGGGTTTAGGGTTTAGGCTAAAGGTTTAGGATTTATGGTTTAGGGCGTAGATTTTGGGTTTAGGATTTATGGTTAAGGATTAGGAATTAGGGTTTATGGATTAGGATTTAGGGTTAGGATTTAGGGTTTAGGGTTTTTTTTTTATTTCAACGACCCTTGGCGGGGTCAGGGTCTTAGCAACACCCCCAGGCCTTAGCATAGATAAAACAAAAGTACAAGGAGAGGGGAATAAACCTAACCTCCGATCCTATGATGGTTCTGTAGTTGACTTACCTAATGGTTAATCAACTCATCACCTTACAAAAAAGATAAACCAAGAGACAAAGCATCTAGGACTCATAAATAAGGGAGACTCTCCCTTTACAAATAGACAAAATAAAACTCTAGACCTATTCGAAAGAGCTATGATTTTCAACCATAGCTAGGTTGAAAACGTTTGAAGTCAACTCAAGGTGGTTCTTTGATCATCTTGATTTTCCTTCTTCTGAAACTTGCCATTTCTATCATGTCTAGTTGATAATAGGCTCTTGCTTCTTTTGTTAGTTGTTGGTTGTTGCAATATATTTGGGGACATGTAAGTTTGTGACTTTTCTTTGATAAGGAGTCGGCCACAAAGTTAGCCTCTCTGAAGGTGTGTTTGCAGCAAAAATTATGTGTTTGTCTGATGAGTTCCTCAAGTTGTTGTAGCTGTATGTTGATGCTCCATGGAGGTTTGGCTTTCTGCGTGATCCAGTCCACCAGCAGCTGCAAATCCACTTCCAATAGCATTGCGCCCATTTGATTCCTTAGGATACCACTTGCGAATCAGTTTGGTTGTTATTGCCTTCCCCCAAAGGGATAGCAAAAGCTAATAACATTGCTCCCATTTGATCCCTTAGGATACCAGCTGCTCCAATTCTGCCCGGGTTGCTTAATGCACTGCCGTTCGTGTTGATTTTGACCCAACGATCTAGAGGTTTTATCCACTTAATGAGTGTCCCTTTGGTATCATGAATACAATTCTCCCCCAGCTGAAATAGTTCCTTCCAGTTTGTAGTTGTCCTTGTAGATTGCATATTTGACTCGACTAATATTGGACGATTGGCCTCTATATTTACTAGCACAACGATTCATCCAAAGGTTCCAACAAATGAATAATGGTGTAGCTTGTAGTAATAGCTTGTGTGCTTCATGGTTATACTTACTTGACCACCATTGTATGATGAGCTGAGTGAGAGAACTGTGATCTGTGATGATTCCAGCAGCATCTGCAAAGCTTCTCCACACGTATGTCGCGAATTGTCCTGTGTTGAATATGTGCTCTATCGTGTCGAGACCAGACCTATTACAATAGCAAAAACAGCTTGCTGGCTCATTGCCAAAGCTAATTAGTTTTTCATTAGTAGGGAGTTTGCCTCTTAGTGTTCTCTACAAAAGAAATGAAATTTTAAAAGGGATACACTTATGCCAAATGAATGAGTTGAATTTGGTCTTGGTCCTCTTTTCTCTGGTCTCGTTCCATGCAGATGAGCAGCTAAAGTTCCCATCCATGCGTGGTTTCCATATTGGCAAGTCTGGGAGGTCCTGCTGGGTGGAGAGTTCTGTGGAGAGGATGCTGGCCAACTGACTATTAAATGCTTGTTGTAGAAGCTTGCTCCAGTTCCACTGTCCTTCGAGCCAAAATTCTGCCACTGTGGTGTTGTTGAATCTATTGCTATCAGTAGAGTAGTGAGCAAGAGGTCCAATGCCCAGCCAATTATCCCACCAAAAAGAGCAATTGCCAGAATTGAGCTTCCATTGAATGTGTTTTTCGACTTAGTGTTTGTTGTGCATAAGATGCTTCCATGTCAAAGACTCCCTTATATCCCATTTCTTGCTAATTGGGTTAGACCTTTGGCAATGTTTAGCCTTCAAAAAATCTCCCCAAAGAGTTTGTTTGGATCTAATGTTCCACCATTGTTTATATTGGAAGGCTAAACACACATCTTTGAGATTCCTCATACCAACACTCCCTTCATCATAAGGAAAGCTTAGATTTTTCCATGACGACCAATGATATTTTTTCCTCTCATTCCTCCATCCCCAGAAGAAATCAGCCGTGATGCTTTGGATCTATCTGCCTGAGGACAGTGACTGGAGGGTTACTGAAGCTAGTAGATGAATAGGTAAAGAGTGCAACGCATGCTTGACAAGGATCGCTCTACCACCATAACTTAAAAGCTTAGTCTGCCAACCTGTGATCCTGCATAAAACTTTGTCAATAAGGTCAGAAAAATAAATAATCCTAGGCCTACCAACAAATAAGGGACAACCGAGGTAGGTGTTAGGGCGCTCCTTTTTCTTGAAGCTAGTGATTCTCTTGATTCTGTCCGTTGTGTTGTTGAATGTACACGAGTGAACCATGAAATGGCTTTTCTCAGTGTTAACTAATTGGCCTGAGGACTGCTCATAAGAGTGGAGAATTTGCATGATAAGCTTCAGTGTTTTCTGTCTTCCAGAAGTGAAGAGAATAATGTCATCCGCAAAACTTAAGTAGTTCACTTGGGGGCCTCTAGGTTCCATGAAGAAACCATGGTATTCAGGGTTGTTGGGTAGCCTGTTCAGAGATCTGGAAAGTACTTTTGCACCTAAAATAAATAGGGCAGGAGATGACGGATCGCCTTGCTTGAGACCTATAGTGGATTGAAAGAAACCATGTCTTTTTCCATTGACGATAATAGAATACCAATTGTTAGACATGATTCTCCAAACCATATCAATAAGAACTTCATCAAAATCCCATTCTTCTTAGCACCAAACATATATAAGGCCAAGAAACCCTGTCATACGCTTTAGCCATGTCCAATTTAAGAATAACATTGCTTCCAATATTAGGTTTCTTAATATGATGAATAATCTCTTTGGCAAGCATAATATTTTATGAAATACTTTTCCCTTTGACGAACCCCGACTGATTAAGAGAAACCAAATTAGGTAAAATAGGACCTAGTCTAGAACTTACTAGCTTAGATATAATCTTACTAGTGAAGTTGCTTAGACTAATGGGCCTGAATTCTGAAAGTTTGTTGGGATTTTTCACCTTAGGGAGGAGAACAATGCAGGAGTGAGAGAAATATTTGGGAATCATTTGACCACAAAAGAATGCATGAATGACACCAAGGAGATCATGCTTGATAATGTGCCAACACTTCAGAAAAAAGTATCCAATCATCCCATCTGGACCAGCTACAGAATTAGGATTCATAGAGAATACTACTTCCTTCAATTTATCCAAATTAGGCAGGGCAGTAAGCCTATCATTTTGTTCCTGGGTGACCATCTGAGGTATACAGACCAGGGCACCCTCATTGATGACTTTTCTATCTCCTGTAAAAATTTTCTGGAAATGGTCACAGGCAGCTTCAGCAATAACCTCATCTCCCTGTATCCATTCCCCATCCTCCCTGATAATTTTGTGAATGAATAACCTTCTTCTTCTTCCCCTTATCAGGGAGTGGAAATATTTTGTATTGCAATCACCCTCCTTGAACCACTGCATTTGTGTTTTTTGTTTCAAAATGGAGTCTTCTATCTTCAAGAATCTGATATACCTAGCATTGAGTTCATGAAGCATAGTTCTATTAATCTCACTAGGATCTTGAATCAGCTGCTCCTCCATTGTTTTGACCTTCTCCTCATATTCCCTGACTTTAGCAAAAATGTCCCCAAATTACTTTCTGGAGTAGTTGCTAAGAGTGTTGGACAACCTTTTCATTTTCTGGTGAAATTTCCACATGTTGTTACCCTCAACATTCCTATCCCAGCAGGCTTTAACTATGTCAAGAAAATTAGGTTGGACAGTCCAAAAATTAAGAAATTTAAAATATTTGATATGATCATCTTCCCTAGCACTCATTTCCATCAGTAGCGGGCAGTGATCTGACCCTACAGAAGGTAAATGGGTGATAGTAGTCTAAGGCATCATTTCCAGCCATGCATCAGTAACTAGAGCTCTGTCCAGCCTTTTCAATGCTCTCTGTTGTATACCCCTGTTGTTGGACCAAGTAAATTTCTGTCCACTAAAGCCTAAATCTATAAGATCACAGGCCTCCATAACAACAATGAATTCAAAACTTTTTCTCATGTTGTATGGAACCCCTCCCAGTTTCTCTTCAATAGAAGTAATAACATTGTAGTTTCCCACAGAACACCAAGGTCTATCAATATCTGCAGATTGATGTAACATTCTATCCCATAAAGACCTTCTGAGGTGGTCTTTCCATTTGGCATACACAAAAGTGGTGGTGAAGTGGTTCTGAAGTTGATTATGGCTAAATTCACAAGTAATTTGTTGCTCATCCTCCTCTAGTATTACACAATCAATCTCCATGTCCCAAAAGAGCCAGATTTTACCATTGCAATTACTCACACCATGCTCCATAGCTAACTGATTTTTAGCGCTTTGAATATGAGTATTGTCCGAGAAGGGTTCCATGATGGCAATGATAGATAGTTGATGCATCTTCTTGAGCATTTTGAGTCTTTCGATTACACTTTGGGTGTTGATCCCCCTCACATTCCAAATAATTGTACTAATCATTGAGATGATCGGGAAGTAAACGACCTAGTGTTTGGTCTGCCAGCAGTGACAATGTTGATATCCTGAACTTGGAATCTGAATCTCTCATGTTGTAACCCTCTAGGTGATAATTCCTGACTATTAGCCACCTGCTAAATTTCATCTGCAAAATCCTTATTTGGATAAGGACTAAAAGCTCTAATCTGAAGTTCACTAGTCTCATCATCCTCATCAGGATCTTTGAGGGATTGATTATCCACATCCGGTTCATCCTCTGAATTATTGAAATGACCGAAAAGGTTCTATAAAAATGTGCTTCGGAAGTTACCGGAAACTTGTTTAGCTATATCAAAAAAAAAATCCGTTTCCTTTTTCGAAAATCCGACTTCATATTCTTGTTTAGGGGGTCAAATTGAGTGGGAAATGGGTCTAACCCAAATTTTCGAGCAACCGTATCAAAATCCAAAATTTCCAAGTAAAGCCTTTTTCGAGGGTCTACTTTGGAGGGTCATATCTCCTAGCACACAAATAATTGGGTGGCCCATAACATATCCATGGAAAGCTCTTTGAGTTAGCTACCTAACGCACTCTGTTTCACCTCATTCGGAGTTCGGACAAAGAAGTTATAAAATCTGTGCGGCAGGAAATGCAATTTCCAGTCAGCATTTTTACTGTTCACCCGCCTCATTTTTTTTCTAAGTTTTGGACCATTTTTCCAAAGGGAATATGTTATTTCCTATATACCATTAGTTCAATTCCCATCTCTAAAACATTTCCCAAAACACCTGTCCCATACTTAGGCACATTTTCTCTCAAGTTCTCTCAAGAACCCTAATCCAAAACCTTCCTCAAGATTGAAGAGACTCTTGCTCCAAGTTCCAAGCTTCCATTGAAGACACTCTCAAGACCTTCATAAGAACTGAAGGTATGCGGTGTTGAAATCATGGGTCCTTCCACCCATAGTGCCTAGACTCTATTCTACTCACTAATTCATGGTTTAAGTTAAGATTCATAAATTAGTCTTGTTCTTTGTAATAATTTCCTGCACATTGAATTTTAAACATGAAAAGTGATTGTTTTGAGCATGTTGTGACTCTAGAACTTGAATCTAAATTTGGAATGGATGTGGAGATTTTCATGTGGTATTGTGGGTGTTAAAAGGTGTTGTTGTAGGTTGTTCACTGGTTTGGCTGCATAATTACTACCCTATTTTCCATGCTCTTTGATTCCATTACATGCCTTCAAGGTGTTTGACAAAATGTCCAACTATGGAGAATTGATGAATCGATGCTTTAAAGCTTGAGTTATGAGATGTATGGCAATCCAGAGATGTGTTGATGACAAACTAAGCTTGTGTATATGTTCATTCCATACGTGAGATTGCATTAGAGCCTAATGGGAATTTCCTATATAAAGTGTTGCATGACCATGCCCGGTCCGGGGGAAAAGAACCGGACAACCATGTGAGAGGTTTATATCTCACCACCTAGGATGCTTGGGGTGTGACCAACATCAACCATGTGAGAGGTTTATATCTCACCACCTAGGATGCTTGGGGTGTGACCAACATCAACCATGTGAGAGGTTTATATCTCACCACCTAGGATGCTTGGGGTGTGACCAACATCAACCATGTGAGGGGTTTATACCTTGCCACCAGGGTGTCCGGGTGTGAACGGCATCCCCCATCCTAAGTTGGGGTTATAGATTGGTTGGATCATGCATACACATATGATATCTACTATTAGTATAGATTTACTTAAACATGTTTTGACTTCACTTTGATCATGCATCCTCATATTGTTATTCATAATGCCTATGAAACTATTTCTTGTATTTCGATTGTGTCCTTGTCTATTGTTGTGTTGCACCCCGCATACTTAGTACATTCCAAGTACTAAAACATATTTTGCCTACATGATGTCACTATGTAGGGACCGGAGCTACCCTTGATCCTTCTCTCCATTCACGTGGCTAGTACGGTGCTTATCCGAGTTTGTTGGTGAGTCCTCAATGATTCGAGGGCTATGTTATGTTTCCTACTCCTATGTTTTGAGACTTTAGCTTGCAATTGTATTTTGACCATGAGGGGAGCCGGTAGTATGTCATGGCCCCCGTCCTATATATGTATGTAGAGGTGTGCGTTGGACAAGTATTTTGTAAATGAGTTTGACTCTTGTTCTATGATGTCATTTTGAAATGGTTTGCCCTTAGTCCCAATTTACCGTTAATTAATGTTGATTGTAGTTCCGTGACTGAAGAAGTGTGATGACAAGTTTGAGAGGCTTGTTTGGGGTTCCTTCGGGTTACTCATTCACCATGTCACGTCTAGGCCCTAGGCTTAGGTCGTCACAAGCTTGGTATCAGAGCACTAGGTTGTTAAATCCTCAGAGTCCAACACACCGCGTTAAGTAGAGTCCTAATCATGGTTGTGAAGCGCGCCACGACTATGAATGGGAGGCTACAAAATGTTTTAGGAAAGGTTTCCCTTCTTCATGTTCTATGTCGTGCTTAGAGTGCGATAGGGTGATTCCTCCCTAACACTTGTTCTTTGGATTGCTAGATCATCATGCCAAACATGAGGGGAAGATGGGCCCGATCACCGGAAGTGCCACCCACCAATGGTGAGCTTCGTGATGCACTCACCATGCTTGCACAAGTGGTAGCTAAGCAATTGCAACAAGGAGCCCAAGCTCCTCGAACTACCACCTCGGGGGAAAGGGTGAGAGATTTCATGAGGATGAACCCTCCGGTCTTCCATGGTTCAAAGGTGGATGAGGACCCGCAAGAGTTCATCGATGAGGTATGCAAAATCTTGACCATTACGAATGTTGGTGCTTGTGAGAAGGCGAAATTGGCGGCCTACCAACTCAAGGGGGTTGCTCAAATTTGGTTTGATCAATGGAAGGGTGAGAAAGGTAATGGCTATGTGGTGTTGTGGGAGGAGTTTAAACTTGCTTTCCTTAATAGGTTCTTCCCTCTTGAGCTTAGGGAGACAAAGTTGGTGGAGTTCATGAACTTGTAGCAAGGAGCTATGAGTGTGAGGGAGTATGCCCTCAAATTTGTCCAACTCTCCAAGTATGCACCTCACTTGGTAGCCGACTCTAGGTCGAGGATGAACAAATTTGTGATGGGTGTATCCGACTTGGTTAGTGAGGAGTGTCGGTCCGCTATGCTCATTGGAGATATGGATTTGTCTCGGTTGATGACTTATGCCGAGCAAATGGAGGAGGAGAAATTGAGGAAGAGAAGGGGGCACGTGGCCAAGAGGGCCCCATTGGAGAATAGGTTCCCTAAGGGTGCTAGATTTCATCAAGGCCGAGGAAACGCTCATGTCAACCAGGGATTTGCTATCAATGTTCCTAGACCTCAAGGGGGAGGTGAAGTGGGTTCTATAGATGTATGCCCTAAGTGTGGGAGGAAGCATGGTGATCCTTGCATGAAGGGTTCGGGTGCTTGCTTTGGATGTGGAGAACTGGGTCATAAGAGGTTTGAATGTCCCAAGATCCGCAACAAGGTCCGAAGTGCTAACACTACTCCTTTGGGTAGAGGTGCTTCTCAAAGTGGTGCCCCACGGGACAATCGATTTTATGCTTTGCATGGTAGACAAGGTGTTAATGAGACTCCGGATGTGGTGACTGGTATGTTGCAAATCTTTGATCTTGATGTTTATAATTTGATTGATCCGGGTGCCACCCTTTCTTTTGTTACCCCCTTAGTTGCTAGAAAATTTCATGTCGCATCGGAATTGTTGCATGAGTCATATGATGTATCCACTCCCATTGGTGTCTCTATTGTTTCTAGAAAAGTGTATAGAAATTGTCCGGTTTGCATATTAAATAAGTTGTTGCCTTGTGATCTTGTTGAGTTGAACATGGTGGATTTTGATGTTATTCTTGGGATGGATTGGTTGCATGCATATTATGCTTCTATTGATTGTAGGACTCGTAAAGTCAAGTTCCGATTTCCTAATGAACCCGTCCTTGAGTGGGAGAGCCGGGATGTTGTGGTGAAGGGGAAATTCATTTCTTGCATTAAAGCCCATAGGTTGATTTCCAAAGGGTGCTTGTACCATATTGTGAGAGTCAATGATGTGGAGTCTAAAGTCCCTCCTATTGAGTCTATTCCGGTTGTTAATGAGTTTCTAGATGTCTTCCCAGAAGACCTTCCCGGTGTCCCTCCCGAAAGGGAGATAGATCTTGGTATAGACCTCCTTCCCGATACTCAACCTATTTCTATCCCCCCTTACCGTATGGCCCCGGCGGAGTTGAAAGAGTTGAAAGAGCAATTAAAAGATTTGTTAGAGAAGGGGTTTATTAGACCTAGTCATTCTCCCTGGGGTGCTCCGGTTTTGTTTGTGAAGAAGAAAGATGGGTCTCTTAGAATGTGTATTGATTATCGACAACTTAATAGGGTCACCGTCAAGAATAGGTATCCTCTTCCAAGGATTGACGATTTATTTGACCAATTGCATGGGGCTAGTCACTTCTCTAAGATTGATCTTCGGTCAGGGTATCATCAAGTGAAGGTGAGGGAGTGTGATATTCTCAAGACGGCCTTTCGTACTAGGTATGGGCACTATGAGTTTGTGGTGATGTCTTTCGGGTTGACTAATGCTCCGGCTCTCTTTATGGATTTGATGAATAGGGTTTTCAAACCCTACCTTGATTCTTTTGTGGTGGTGTTTATAGATGACATCTTGATCTATTCTCGGGGTGAGGAAGAGCACAAGGGTCACTTGAGGGTTGTACTCCAAAGATTGAGGGAAGAGAAGTTGTACGCTAAATATGAAAAGTGTGAGTTTTGGTTGAAGGAAGTTGCTTTCCTAGGCCATGTGGTGTCGGGGGATGGTATTAAGGTGGATCCTAAGAAGACCGATGTTATTAGGAATTGGCCTAGACCTTTGACCCCGTCGGATATAAGGAGTTTCTTGGGTTTAGCGGGTTATTATAGGAGATTTGTGGAAGGGTTTTCTTCTCTTGCTTCTCCTATGACTAAGTTGACTCAAAAGAAGGCTAAATTTGTGTGGTCGGATGAGTGTGAGGAAAGCTTCCAAACTTTGAAAGAAAGGCTTGTGTCCGCTCCTATTTTGTCACTTCCGGATGGGTTAGAAGGTTTTGTTGTTTATTGTGATGCTTCCCGTATTGGTTTGGGTTGTGTGTTGATGCAAAGTGGTAAGGTTATAGCCTATGCTTCTAGGCAACTTAAGGTTCATGAAAAAAATTACCCAACCCATGATCTTGAATTGGCCGCCGTGGTTTTTGCTTTAAAGATTTGGCGTCATTATTTGTATGGGGTGCATGTTGATATCTTCACCGACCATAAGAATCTCCAATATGTGTTCACGCAAAAAGATCTTAACTTGAGACAAAGGAGGTGGTTAGAATTCCTTAAGGATTATGATATGAGTGTTCACTATCATCCGGGGAAAGCTAATGTGGTGGCGGATGCATTGAGTAGAGTGTCCATGGGTAGCTTGGCTCATGTGGAGGAAGGTAGTAAAGAGTTGGCTAAGGAGGTCCATCGGTTGGCCAAATTGGGAGTTAGGTTAGAAGGGGTGGATAGTGGAGGAGTAGTTGTTGTTGATGGTTCAAGGTCTTCCTTGGTTGATGAGGTGATAGTCAAGCAAGATCTTGATCCTTCTTTGGTAGAATTAAAGGCTTCGGTGAGTAGTGGTAAGGTGGAGGTTTTCTCCCAAGGGGGAGATGGTGCCCTTAGGTACCAAGGTAGATTATGTGTTCCTTGTGTGGATGGTGTGAGGGAAAGAATCCTTGATGAGGCTCATAATTCTTTTTATTCTATTCATCCGGGGTCAACAAAGATGTATAGAGACTTGAGGGATGTGTATTGGTGGGGCGGTATGAAGAAGGACATTGCAAAATTTGTTTCGGGTTGCCATAGTTGTCAACAAGTCAAGGCCGAACATCAAAGGCCGGGTGGCCTAACTCAAGACATTGAGATACCTACTTGGAAGTGGGAAGAAATCAACATGGATTTTGTAGTGGGCTTACCCAAGGCTAGAAGAGGCTTTGATTCGGTTTGGGTGGTGGTTGATCGGATGACAAAGTCGGCTCATTTCCTACCGGTTAAAACTACTTACGGGGCTGAAGAGTATGCCAAGTTGTACATTCATGAATTGGTAAGGTTGCATGGGATTCCTTTGTCTATCATCTCGGATCGTGGTGCCCAATTCACTTCTCACTTTTGGAAGTCATTCCAAAGGGGTCTTGGTACAAAGGTAAAGCTTAGCACGGCCTTCCACCCTCAAACGGATGGCCAAGCCGAAAGAACAATTCAAACCTTGGAGGATATGCTTAGAGCTTGTGTATTGGAGTTGAAAGGTAGTTGGGATGATCATCTTCCTTTGATTGAATTTGCATACAACAATAGTTATCATTCTAGTATCGGTATGGCTCCTTTTGAGGCACTTTATGGTAGACGGTGTAGGTCACCGGTTGGGTGGTTTGAAGTTGGAGAGGTGGCCTTGTTGGGTCCGGATCTGGTCATGGATGCTCTTGAGAAGGTAAGGATGATTAGGGAGAGGTTGAAAACAGCCCAAAGTCGTCAAAAGTCTTATGCCGATGTGAGGAGACGGGATCTTGAATTCAAAGTGGGTGATTGGGTTTATTTGAAAGTTTCTCCAATGAAAGGTGTGGTTCGTTTTGGTAAGAAGGGGAAATTAAGTCCTAGGTATGTCGGTCCTTATGAGATAATAAGAAGGGTTGGTAAAGTAGCCTATGAGTTGGGGTTGCCCAAGGAGATGGAATTAGTTCATCCGGTATTCCATGTATCGATGTTGAGGAAATGTGTTGGTGATCCTAACGCTATTGTACCTCTTGAGGTTGTGGGTGTTGTAGAAGATAATTTGACGTATGAAGAAGTCCCGGTTCAGATCTTAGATAGACAAGTTAAAAGGTTGAGGAACAAAGAAGTGGCGTCCGTTAAGGTGCTTTGGAGAAATCAACAAGTGGAGAGTGCTACTTGGGAGGCCGAAGCGGACATGCAAAGACGTTATCCTTATCTATTCAACTCCACTCAAGCCTAAGGTATTAAATCAAGTCCTTTGTACTCCATTGAGTCTTACATTTCAGCCCCTGAATCATTAATGTGCATATATGTTTAAATTGATGAGTTATGGATGCTTTACACTAAGTTTTGAAATCTTGAAGTGATGTTTAAATAAAATTTTTGCATTCATGTTGGGGCTGATATGTTCTTACTAAGTCTTGCCTTGTACGTCTCTTCCACATTCGGGGACGAATGTTCCCAAGGGGGAGATATTGAAATGACCCAAAAGGTTCTTAAAAATGTGCTTCGGAAGTTACCGGAAACTTGTTTAGCTATATCAAAAAAAATCCGTTTCGTTTTTCGAAAATCCGACTTCATATTCTTGTTTAGGGGGTCAAATTGAGTGGGAAATGGGTCTAACCCAAATTTTAGAGCAACCGTATCAAAATCCGAAATTTCCAAGTGAAGCCTTTTTCGAGGGTCTACTTTGGAGGGTCATATCTCCTAGCACACAAATAATTGGGTGGCCCATAACATATCCATGGAAAGCCCTTTGAGTTAGCTACCTAACGCACTTCGTTTCACCTCATTCGGAGTTCGGACGAAGAAGTTATGCCCATTTTCGTAAAATCTGTCCGGCAGGAAATGCAATTTCCAGTGAGCGTTTTTACTGTTCACCCGCCTCATTTTTTTTTCTAAGTGTTGGACCATTTTTCCAAAGGGCATATGTTATTTCCTATATACCATTAGTTCAATTCCCATCTCTAAAACATTTCCCAAAACACCTCTCCCATACTTAGACACATTTTCTCTCAAGTTCTCTCAAGAACCCTAATCCAAAACCTTCCTCAAGATTGAAGAGACTCTTGCTCCAAGTTCCAAGCTTCCATTGAAGACACTCTCAAGACCTTCATAAGAACTCAAGGTATGTGGTGTTGAACTCATGGGTCCTTCCACCCATAGTGCCTAGACTCTATTCTACTCACTAATTCATGGTTTAAGTTAAGATTCATAAATTAGTCTTGTTCTTTGTAATAATTTCCTGCACATTGAATTTTAAACATGAAAAGTGATTGTTTTGAGCATGTTGTGACTCTAGAACTTGAATCTAAATTTGGAATGGATGTGGAGATTTTCATGTGGTATTGTGGGTGTTAAAAGGTGTTGTTGTAGGTTGTTCACTGGTTTGGCTGCATAATTACTACCCTATTTTCCATGCTCTTTGATTCCATTACATGCCTTCAAGGTGTTTGACAAAATGTCCAACTATGGAGAATTGATGAATCGATGCTTTAAAGCTTGAGTTATGAGATGTATGGCAATCCAGAGATGTGTTGATGACAAACTAAGCTTGTGTATATGTTCATTCCATACGTGAGATTGCATTAGAGCCTAATGGGAATTTCCTATATAAAGTGTTGCATGACCATGCCCGGTCCGGGGGAAAAGAACCGGACAACCATGTGAGAGGTTTATATCTCACCACCTAGGATGCTTGGGGTGTGACCAACATCAACCATGTGAGAGGTTTATATCTCACCACCTAGGATGCTTGGGGTGTGACCAACATCAACCATGTGAGGGGTTTATACCTTGCCACCAGGGTGTCCGGGTGTGAACGGCATCCCCCATCCTAAGTTGGGGTTATAGATTGGTTGGATCATGCATACACATATGATATCTACTATTAGTATAGATTTACTTAAACATGTTTTGACTTCACTTTGATCATGCATCCTCATATTGTTATTCATAATGCCTATGAAACTATTTCTTGTATTTCGATTGTGTCCTTGTCTATTGTTGTGTTGCACCCCGCATACTTAGTACATTCCAAGTACTAACGCATATTTTGCCTACATGATGTCACCATGTAGGGACCGGAGCTACTCTTGATCCTTCTCTCCATTCACGTGGCTAGTACGGTGCTTATCCGAGTTTGTTGGTGAGTCCTCAATGATTCGAGGGCTATGTTATGTTTCCTACTCCTATGTTTTGAGACTTTAGCTTGCAATTGTATTTTGACTATGAGGGGAGCCGGTAGTATATCATGGCACCCGTCCTATCTATGTATGTAGATGTGTGCGTTGGACAAGTATTTTGTAAATGAGCTTGACTCTTTTTTTATGATGTCATTTTGAAATGGTTTGCCCTTAGTCCTTATTTCCCGTTAATTAATGTTGATTGTACATCCGCGATCGATGAAGTGTGATGACAAGTTTGAGAGGCTTGTTTGGGGTTCTTTCGTGTTCCTCATTCGCCATGTCACGTCTATGCCCTAGGCTTGGGTCGTGACAATTATCAACTGCATATTCATCTATTATAGGACCTTTGTTCAGTTGACACTTTGTAGACCTGCCATCAGGAGGGACAGTAGTTTGAGGGTTCATGTATTGGGTTTTTTAATGAGTGTTATCCATGCCCAACTGTTCATCAATCATAATAAACTTCCTGCAAACTTCCCCTTCTTTTTGTTGTTCCCCCTGCTAGTCATTGTCCAGCAGTATGCTCTGTCGTTTTTTGGCAGCCTCTCTCTTTTTCTTACTAGGTTTGTTCTTGCTTTTGGGAGTATTTCCATCAATTATAGACCTTTTATTCATTTGACACATTTCAACCCTTTTATTTGCTGGAACATTAGTGGGAGGGGTCATATATTGGGCCTGTAAAGGAGTTATATCCATGCCTCATTGCTCATCAACCATAATAAACTTCTTGCAACTCTCCCCATTGTTTTGCTGTTCCCTCTGTTGATCACTATCTTGTTGTAAGTGTTGTTTCTTTTTTGCAGCTTCTCTCTTTTTTTTGCTAGGTTTGTTCTTGCTTTTGGGTGTGTTACCTTGGTTGCTAGTACTAGCATTGGCTCCCATATGTTTTGCCATTGATCTTTTATTCTGTTTGCATGCAGTTCTTACCTCCACATGTTGTTTTTCTCTGTTATTTCCTGTCCCTGGCTGTTCTTGATATTGTAGTTGTTGGTGCTTAGGACTTTGATGTTGGCTTGTAGTGGTAGCAAGAGTTCTAGGTCTTGTACTATGGTCACAGTGTGTACCCTTATGCATAACATGAGGCAAATTCCCCCATTTGGACACCTCTTCCTGCATGTTATTTTGTTTCTCCAAACATCCCCCATCCATCCCTCCTTCAACTTCAACAGTATCATCAAGCTATGAAATATTGGGGTCGTGGGTATTGGGAGCATTAAGTCAATACCTTTGCTTTTGTTATTTACTTTGTTTCCTATTTGCTTGACCTGTGCTTTTTGGTTGTGGTCTACTTTAGGCCTGTTTTGTGTTCCTTGTGTCGTTGTCCCTTCATTACTGTTATTCTCCTGAATATCTTCAAATTTTTTTCCTACATGCTAAGATTAGTAAAAGAATTATGGTTAGAATTGTTGATTGTACCTGTTTGTTGAGTTGTAGTTTGTGGTTGCTCTTTTGACTATTTGTTCTGTGGTGAGGTTGGTCTCCACATTGTCTTATGTATTTTTCCTTCCTGTGGTTTATTGTTTCTTCTTCTTGACACTTGCCATTCTTCTTCCTTTTGTTGTTTAGGTTGTTGCTGATTGCTTCCTTTCTTGGTGATTTGTTGTTGTTGGTCCTCCTGTTCATTTGCCTTGAATTACCTGTGATTATTACCTTGTTTCCCTAGTTCACCTTTATTCATGTTTTTCATTTCCGTTCCTAACTCTTTCCTTCGTTTGAAGTCCTCATCCCTTATTTTGTAGTTACAATCACCTATCATGTGGCCTTGATGTTTGCAATATGCACAACAAGGAGGGATGTTTTCATATTTAATAGGTTGCCATCTCCCTATAGTGAGATCTTCATCATCCAGACCTATCCAAACATGTCGAGGTCTAGCCTTGGTGAGGTCTACTTGGACTTTTACCTTGGCCATACTAGCTCCAGTTCTTTTAATGAAAGCTTTATCTAAATATAAAACTTTGCCCACAGCCTGTAGTAGAGGAGTGATGAATTCTTTCTAGAAGCAGTGCCATGGTAGTCCTGGCAGCAGTACCCATATAGGAACAATAGGTGTTTCTTCTTCAGGTCTAAAATTGGGAGTCCAAGACTGTATTCTCATAAGTTTACCCTCAATGGTCATTCTTTGTTGTTTCCATACAGTGTTATAGTCCAATTCATTCCCCAAATCAATAAACACATGCCTAGCATTATAATGAGCAATATTGACCCCCCCCCCCCATTCAGTTGAGTTTGTAAGATAAAGCTTTTCCTGATGAGTTCTAATTTAGGCATGGTGGTACTGAATTTACCTATAAGGGTGTATTTACAATCCACAGTCAATTTGTTCATGAAATCATCTATATCATAAATCACAGCAAGCTGGCCCTGTTTAGTAGTGTGTCTGGGAGGGACCAGTTCTATCGAGGTTGCATGTGTAGCATGAATTTGTCTAAGTCTAGCAGCCAACTTTTGTACCACTGTATAGGGAGCAGGCTTAACACTTAGGTCCTGTTTGGTGTTTTGATTCTCATTGAGGTTGTTTGGGCCTTTGGATTGGTTGGGCTGAGTTGTTTGCTAACCTTTCTGATTTAAGGTGGTATGTCTGTCAAAGTTGGAGGAAATTTTAGGCAAATCCTTGTGATACTTATTGGATTCAGAATTCCCTCCACGATCAAGTAGATGGGATTGACTTTTATTCTTCCCACTACCTTGATTTCGATCAACCTGTTGTTGGAATTCAGTGTCTCCCCTGCCCTATTCCTGATCATTCAACATAGCATTCTTTTGCCCCTTTGCATTGGCATTGACCTGGTCCTCACTACTATTCAGGCTAATAGCATCCCGACTAGAAGTAGAGTGAGAAGACTTACTTGCTTGATTGCCATCAACAGTCAACTTTTTACTCTTTGAATTGGTATTTATTGCCTACTGCTCCTGCATATGATCAAGATCAAGTTCATTAGTATAAGTAATAACCTTACATGTTCTCTGTTGTCCTCCATTATTTGGAATTATATCCGTTGGTTTAACTCCAAATGAGAACTGTGATGAACTCTCCACTTCAATCATGTCCAAAGTTGTAGACCTTGTATTGTCATGTTGGTCCTTTTGGTCTGGCCTTATTCGTGTATCTCCTTGCTTTGACTTCATCTCCATTCTTTGTTCCTCCAGTGAATGTTGGTCCTATTTTTTACCATTAGGACCTACATGATCTTGGGAGTCTATCCCCTGTTGTTCTGTTTCAGTTATGTAGTTGAGTTCATGAAACTCAACTTGTTGCTTAGTTGTAGAATCAACTAAACCTGCCTGAATTTCCTTTTGGATATGTTCTTGAGGTGTATTGATGGATATGTTGGTAAGCTGGACCTCGTCCATAGAATAGTCATCCCTAGCAGCGCCGCTGCCACCTTTCAATTTTTCGATAGCTTGCTCATCGGAATCCATGTCGCCGGTGATTGGACCGTCCATTTTACTCGAGCTTGAAGTGAGATGTACCTCTTCACCAGGTGAGTAATCCCTAATGTTCAAATCATCATGAAGTTGTTCGTAAGGTGGACGAATTTGAAGGTACAGCTCAGGCGATTTTTTGATAATTTTCCCAGAAATTACCTCCTCAGTTCTCTGAATTGGCAAGGTACAATCACGTGTCTTTTTAATATGTTGTAGCCCTTGATTAGTAGAATCATTCCCACTAAACAGATTTCGATGAATCCACTTATCGCTATCTGAGGAAATAATTTTTTGAATCCCATCCAGCTCCCTTTCAGAAATAGCGATGTTCATCGCCTCTATATTTCGCGAATTCATGGAGTTGTAGGATGAATTAGGTGATGATTCTTGGTGGGTTTTGTTCGTCTGCTCAGGGCGCCGCTATTGGGGCTAGTCCAACGGCCTGAAGGTGCCTATCGGTGGCTCACGCGCCATTCTGGTTGTTCCCGTAGCCATTGGAACAGTAGTCGTTAGGCTTAGAGAGGAGAGCATTCAGCTTAGAGAGATAGACTAGAGAGAGAAAAACATTGGGAAATGGGGAAGCGATGGGGTTTAGGGTTTAGGGTTTAAGGTTTTGGGTTTAGGATTTAGAGTTTAGGGTTTTTGGTTAAGGGTATAGGGTTTAGGGTTTTGGTTTTATGGTTTATGGTTTAGGGTTTAGGGTTTTGGGTTTTGGGTTTTGGGTTTAGGGTTTAGGGTTTAGGGTTTAGGGTTTTGGGTTTAGGGTTTAGGGGTTAGGATTCATAGTTTAGGGTTTAGAGTTTAGGATTTATGGTTTAGGGCTTAGGTTTTAGGGTTTAGGGTTTAGAGTTTGGATTTAGGTTTTAGGGTTAGGGTTTAGGTTTTAGGGTTTAGCATTTAGAGTTTAGGGTTTAGGATTTAGGGTTTACGGTTTAAGGTTTATGGTTAAGGGTTTTATCTTTAGGGTGCAGGGTTTAGGGTTTAGGTTTTAGGGTTTAGAGTTTAGGGTTTTGGGTTTAGGATTTATTGTTTAGGATTTAGGGTTCAGGGTTTTCAGTTGTAGGTTTAGGGTTTAGGGGTTAGGATTTAGGGTTCAGGGTTCAGGGTTTTTAGTTTAGGATTTAGGATTTAGGATTTAGGGTTTAGGGTTTAGGATTTTTGATTTATGGTTTAGGGGATGGATTTAGGGTTTAGGGTTTAGGTTTAGTTTTACGTTTAGGGTTTAGGGTTCTACATTTAGTGTTTAGGATTTAGGGTTTACGATTTAGGTTGAAGGTTTAGGTTTTAGGGTTAGTGTTTAAGGTTTAGGGTTTAGAGTTTTGGGTTTCGAGTTGTAGAGTTAGAGTTTAAGGTTTAGGGTTTAGAGGTTAGGATTTATGGATTAGGATTTAGGGTTTTGAGTTTAAGATTTAGGGTTTAGGGTTTATGGTTTAGAGTTAAATGTTTATTGTTAAGGGTTTATGGTTAAGGGTTTAGGGTTTAGGGTTTAGTGTTTAGGTTTTAAGGTTTAGAGTTTAGGGTTTTGGGTTTAGGGTTAAGGGTTTTGAGTTGTAGTTTTAGGGTTTAGGGGCTAGGATTTAAGGTTTAGGGTTCAGGGTTTATAGTTTAGGATTCACGGTTTATAGTTTACGATTCAGGGCTTAGGGTTTTGTCTTTGGGTTTAGGATTTAGGATTTAGGGTTTAGGGTTTAGGGTTTAGGGGATGGATTTAGGTTTAGGGTTTACGTTTAGGTCTAGGGTTTAAGGTTTACGGTTTAGGGTTTATGATTTAGGTTTAGGGTTTAGGATTTAGGGTTAGGATTCAGGCATAGAGTTTATGATTTAGGGTTTAGGGTTTCGAGTTTTGAGTTGTAGGTTTAGAGTTTAGGGTTTAGGGTTTAGAGGTTAGGATTTATGGTTTAGAGTTTTGGATTTAGGGTTTAGGGATTTAGGTTTAGGGTTTAGGTTTTAGGGTTTAGGGTTTTGAGTTGTAGGTTTAGAGTTTAGGGTTAATGTTTTAGAGGTTATGATTTATGGTTTAAGATTTAGGGTTTAGAGTTTAGGATTTAGGGTTTAGGGTTTAAGGTTTAGAGTTTAGGGTTTAGGGTTTAGGGTTTAGGGTTTAGGGTCTAGGTTTTATGGTTTAGAAATTAGGGTTTTGGGTTTTGAGTTATAGGTTTAGGGTTTTGGGGTTAGGATTTAGGGTTTACGGTTCAGGGTTTAAAGTTGTAACGACCTGGGAGCACCCCCTAGCCGTTACATGCTTGTTTGACCTCTCGGAGGTCTTATACAAGCCTTAGCATTCATTCATCACATTCGGTAATAAAAACCGTAAGGAATAAAAACACATTTTAAAACAAATCCATAATACTTATAAAATCTTTCAAATGCAAAGAAGTATAATTTCTAAGTCTCATGTACCATATTACACACGAATAGAACATCTTAGGGACACGACCCTTTACAACAGTATAAAATATAAGTCTTATACAATGTCTAAAAGGAAATACTAGAAAGATAACAACTATGTCCTCGAATATATGACGACATACCAAGCTCTTAAGAAGAGTCAATATCTCGATCTTCCTCAAAAGATCTCCTCACTTCCCACCACGTACACTTATAACAATAGAGAAATATGGAATTAGTACAATAAGTACCAAGTATGATGACCATTCAAGAAAACATGCACAATGGACATTTACAAGAAATGTATGCTTATAAGACCTTCATTAACAAACTTTACAACTACAAGCATAAACCCACATTTCAAGTCACCATTCATAATTAAGACCATATTCGCATCATTTACAACTCAATTAATACAAGTTCACACTACTTAAACAAGATAGAAAACTAATTCCTTCATTACCATTTAAGCCTCTATCTCAAGTTACCCTAAGCCACACTTAAGTGAATAACGAAGTGACCGCCCATACAACCTCTTCATATACATCTAAGTGTTCCTAAGAGTTACCATAGACAAGGGTTTTATCATTGCATTATAACATACTAAGTCAACATTCTTTATAAAACCATTTAAGAGACACAGAAGCATATAGGGGACCACCACATAATACCCCTAAGGCTTAGGGAACTCACTTTAGCATCTTATAAGCCTACTCGTGCCATGTTTAAATAGCATCCCATACTACTACTTAAACGTTGTAGAACTTATCCAATACTATAGTGCACATCCCACATGATGGAAATAGGCCTTAACTGACAAAGACCACACTAGCAAGCTATGGAATCCAGAGTCTATCCTACTCCGTAAAGGTTGTTCTACTAGCGAAGGGTAGAACTAAAAGCAACCCATGTTGGCACATAGTTTAAGAGATGTCAAAGGATGTTCATTGTGCCTAATCTCATGCTCAACTAGGCCACTATCCTAACTACTATCCATAGTACCTCACGCTCATAACAACATCAAAGAACACAGTATGCAATTATCTCATTAAAACACAATCATGCCACATTAAGAATACACTTAAGCATGCTCAACTAATCAACTCTAACAACTTTTAGCAAATCACCATTTTATGCATATAAGGAGAACAACAATCATGAACCTCAGTTTCTTATATAAATCAAGAACTCAATTTAAAGCATGCATCATTATAAGGAGAATATATAAAATCATTTTTTTCCACATCAGACTCCAAAAACCATGCATCATGCTTCTACAATTCTATGACTCAATCTTGATTAGGAATAGAAGAAAGAGACAAGAATATCCAAACTCACGTCAACTCATCCTTCAACATACCATCCCCAACTTAGGAGAAACCCATCTAAACCAACACAAAAGGATTCCAACACATAATTAGAAACTATGACTTACCGGCACCTTCATCCGGATTTACTTCCTTGTTAGCTTGGAGAGCATAGAAATGATTCCTTGCTTGACCATCAACACTAGGACCACTATAAGGAGTTTTCCTAGCATTCCTTCCTTTATACACATTATTAGGATAATCTCTCACCTTGTGATCATTTTTCCCACAACCATAGCAACCACTAGTGCCGGATAGAAACTTCCCAAAATGCTTCTTTCCACAAGTGGAACAAGTAGGCTTAGCAATTTGAGATTCATGGTTAACCTTAGGAGCACTTGAGAAATCTTGATTTGGAGCCCTCTTCTTTAACCTAGGTTGTCCTTGATCCTGTACCTACTCCTTTTTAAATCTTTCCTCACCCTTGTCATCTTGGACTCCTCAATAGATTGACCATACACAACAAGCCTAGAGATGTTCATGTCACCATGGAACATTGTCGTACGACACTCTTCTTTCACCTAGTCGGATACACTGGTAACAAAGCTACTCATCTCCTCTCTAGGGTTAGACACTAAAGATGGAGCATATCTAGACAACATAGAGAACTTCAAAGCATACTCCTCCACACTCATATTACCTTGCCTAAGATTAATGAACTCCTCAATTTTGCACTCCCTCTTCTCTAGGGGAATCTACTTACCCAAGAATGCTTCCTTAAACTCCTCCCATTCTATAGGACCCGTTTCCTCCAGATTATTTGCCTTCCATTGAGTGTACCAAATTTGGGCCACCTCCTTCAATTGGTATAAAGCCAATTCCGCTTTCTCTCTAGAAGATACTCCCATAGCATCCACAATTTTGTAAATCTCATCCAAGAATCCTTGGGGATCTTCTCCAATTCTAGAGCCCAAAAAGATAGGAGGATTCATCCTCACAAAGTCTCTCAACCTTGAGGCCGCCGTACTCTCATTAGCATTCACCCTAGGCCCCACATCTCGGTTAGCTTGAGCCGTCATGGCTCGGGCTAGAGATAGAAAAGCCGCCCTAATCTCTTCTTTAGTCATGGCCGGGGGAGCCACCGGAACCTCATTCTCTTGATTGCCTATGGGGACTTGGTCATCTTGAAGACCTTGCACAACTTGGAGAGGAACTCCCTCATCAACTACCTCCTCTTCCGCTCTCCTTCGGTTAGACCTCGTATTCATTTCCTATAAACACAAAAGACCGAATACGGAAATGGCACTTATAGACCAAACTCTAAGGCACGACGTCAAGATTAATGAAAGAAGTGAAACTTCTACCGTCCTATAGCCTCTCGCCCATAGATGTGTCGTGACTTACACCGATGAACAAGACTCTACTAGAAACTGCATATGAGACTTTGAATCCTAAGGGACAATTTCCAAAACCTTATGCTCTGATACCAAGTTTGTAACGACCCGGGAGCACCCCCTAGCCGTTACATGCGTATTTGACCTCTCAGAGGTCTTATACAAGCCTTAGCATTCATTCATCGCATTCGGTAATAAAAACCATATGGAATAAAAAACAATTTTTAAAACGAATCCATAATACTCATAAAATCTTTCAAATGTAAAGAAGTAGAGTTTCTAAGTATCATGTACCATCTTAGACACGAATAGAACATCTTAGGGACACGGCCCTTTACAAAAATAGAATATATAAGTCTTATACAATGTCTAATTGGAAATACTAGAAATATAACAACTATGTCCTCGAAAATATGAGGACATACCAAGCTTCTTGAGAAGAGTCAATATCCCAAGATTCCTCAAAAGATCTCCTCACTTCCCACCACCTACACTTATAACAATAGAAAAATATGGTGTTAGTACAATAGGTACTAAGTATGATGACCATGCAAGAAAACATGCACAACAGACATTTATAAGAAATGTATGCTTTTAAGACCTTCTTTAACAAACCTTTTTACAGCCACAACCATAAACCAACATTTTAAGTCACCATTCACAATTAAGACCATATTCACATCATTTATAACTCAATTAATACAAGTGCACAATACTTAAACAAGATAGCAAAGTAATTCCTTCATTACCATTTAAGCCTCTATCTCAAGTCACCCTAAGCCACACTTAAGTGAATAATGAAGTGACCGCCCATACAACCTCTTCATATACACCTAAGTGTTCCTAAGAGTTACCATAGACAAGGGTTTTATCATTACATTATAACATACTAAGTCAACATTCTTTATAAAACCATTTAAGAGACACACAAGCATATAGGGGACCATCACATAATAGCCCTAAGGCTTAGGGAACTCACTTTAGCATCTTTTAAGCCTACTCGTGCCATGTGTAAATAGCATCACATACTACTACTTACACGTTGTAGAACCTATCAAATACTAGAATGCACATCCCACATGATAGAAATAAGCCTTAACCGACATAGACCACACTAGCAAGGTGTGGAATCCGGAGTCTATCCTACTCTGTGAAGGTTGTTCTAATTGCCAAGGGTAGAACTAAAAGCAACCCATGTTGGCACATGGTTTAAGAGATGTCAAAGGATGTTCATTGTTCCTAATCTCATGCTCAACTAGGCCACTATCATAACCACATCCACTCGGTGCTTAGCCTTGGTTTCGATAGAGTATTCAATCACATATGTACTAGAGAGGGTTCCTTTTCTAGTTCAACCAACTCATAGTACCTCTTCCCAAGAAAGGCCCCATTTCTTAGTTATAGCCAATCTAGGTTCATAATGATAGCTCATTTGACTTTCTTAGATAAGGATTCTCATGTTGTTCCGGCTGTATCCATCTCTAAGTCTATCATTTCACTCAAGAAGGGAACATCGCCCTAAGGCCCATCCTTCATGATTATACAATTTCCTAGGAAAGCTAGACTCATAAAAAGGCACTATGCTTAAGTCTACCAATTCAAGTCTTGGCCTAGAATTCCTCTTTTAGCATTTATAGGAAGAGCTCCATTACTAAGTCATAGCCCAACCAAACATTCATATATATAATCAAGCTTCCATGACACAAGACAACATACTCAAGCCTAGCATATGATCTACAACATCATCTTATGAAAACTCATCATAGTCCATCATCATCACATATCACCATTTCAAGAGAGACATGCTTTCACATTAGCATAATAACACTTTTATACCTTATCACATTAATACCATTAGAATATCTTCACATTATAGCTTCACACAAACTTTACATATAGCTTCTTATAGGACTTTACATAATGCCTCATATATGTATAAAAGTACAACAATATAATAACACTTATATATTGACCTTCATGGCCTCAATTCCCAATAATACCTCACAAGAATAAGGTATAACACTTCTACCAAGGGTGGGTTCAACCTACCAACAACAATCAATTCCATAAAGAGAGTTCAATCTTTCTCACCATAATCCAAAACCATAGCCAACATCATCAATACTTCACCCATAAGGATTACCACCATTAATTTATCCATTACCAACAATTAATCATAAATAAACAGTAAACAACACAAGAGATATCAATACAATTCACTTTACACATAATTCCATCAACTTTGAATTTA
This sequence comes from Solanum stenotomum, assembly GCF_019186545.1. NCBI lineage: Eukaryota > Viridiplantae > Streptophyta > Magnoliopsida > Solanales > Solanaceae > Solanum > Solanum stenotomum. The sequence continues at coordinate 7,832,251 of NC_064287.1, read as the reverse complement.
TAGAAATAGACCCACTTCATAGCAAATTTAGGGTTTTAGAGAAAACATGGATTCTTGAAGGAAATTCATATAGAATCATCAATTCTACTTTAATCCACCAATATAATGCTTTTGAAAACAATTTATCAATGAACCCGTGCTTAGAATAGAAATTAGGCTTTTTGTTCTTTGAAGACTTTTGAAACCCTTTTGAATGGACTCCTTGAAAGAAAGGATAATCAAGGATCAAGGGTCACCATACCATAAACTTGATGAATTCCATGAAAATTTGATGAAGAGAGCTTGAAATCTAAAACCTTAGGTTCCACTTCTCCTTCTTCCTTGAGTTGAGAGAGAAATATTGCGAGAGAAGAACTTTGGAATTTAATTTGGGAAAAGAGAGTAAATGACTTGTTAAAAGACTTAAAACCTTATATATTTATCATAAAACCATTTAAAATAAACCCCACATAATAAACAATTAAAATGAAATTACTTAAAAACCCTTATCTTGAGGCAGCCCGTCAAGGACCACGCCCAACTAAACGGGTCGTGAGGGGCACCACGGCTCGTGGTGGTCCCCGTGGTCTTTGAGGCAGTGAGCCTACCTCACCTGCCAAGCCCTCCAAGGCCAAGTCAAGTTCAAGGAAGCTCCCACGATCCATGGTCAACACCACGGGTTGTGGTGATGCTCGTGAACTTGGAGGCAGTGGCTTGGCTAAATGGCCTTGCAAGCTTTGCCACCAAGTGACCTTCACGGCCATTTTCACGAGCTGTGGTCATCACCACTTGCTGTGAAGTGGTCCGTGTCATGGGGCAGTAACTTGGCCAAGGTTGAACAAGCCTTGTCCCCTTGGCTTGGCATATGCCACTTCCTTAAACCATCATTTAAAAACACCTTTTTAATATAGAGTCTAGCACGTGCCTTGACGTTGACTCATGAAACTCGTTTAAACAAGACTCGGGACAACCATACTCCATCAAAACACATGTGAAGCTCTAGTTCTTCCTACTTCATTTTGAGGGGCGTTACAATAGTTTAGGATTTAGTGTTTATAGTTTAAGATTCAGCGTTTAGGGTTTTGGCTTTGGGTTTAGGATTTAGGATTTAGTGTTTAGGGTTTAGGGTTTAGGGGATGGATTTATGGTTTAGGGTTAAGGTTTAGGTTTCTTTTTAAAAAAAATTGGAATACCCTTAGTTGGGTAGGGGCTGAGCAACACCCCCAGGCCTTACCATTTAAGAAAGCAAAAATATAAGGAAGGGGGCATAAATCTAACCTCCGAACCTATGGTGGTTCAGTAGTCAACCTTCCCAGAAGGATAGTCAACTCATCCCCTTACAAAAAAGGTAATCCAAGACACTAAGCACCTAAAGAGAGGACTCCTCTCAATACATAGACTCTAGAAAAACATAAATAAGGGAGACTCTCCCTTTACAATAAAATGACAAACGGTACCTATTCAAAGAGGCTGTAAATATAGTTACAGGTAAGTTAAAGCGGTTACAACTATTTCAGGGTGGCTCCTTAATCTTCTTAATCTTCCTTCTTCTGAAACATTCCATCTCAAGCATGTCTAGTTGATAATATGCTCTTGCTTATTTTGGTATTTGATGATTGTTAAAGTAGAGTTGTGGACTAGTGATCTTGTGACTGTGTTTTGAAAGGGAATCAGCCACAAAGTTAGCTTCTTTGAGTGTGTGATTACACTTAAATTTATGAGTATGCCTGATGAGTGCCTGTAGCTTCAGCATCTGTGTGTTAATGCTCCAATGGGGTTCAGCTTTGTGCATTATCCAATCAACCATAAATTGAGAGTCCACCTCCAAAATGATTTTATTGTAACCCAGTTCAAGGGACAAGGTCATCCCAAAAATAGCTGCTTCGAGCTCTACTTTGTTGTTGGTTCCTTCCCCTAAGGGAGTGGCAAAGGCTAACAACATTTCTCCTTTTTGGTCCCTGATTATGTCTACTGCTCCTAATCTGCCTGGGTTATTTAATGCACTACCATCAGAGTTAATTTTTACCCATTGATATGGCGGCTTTCTCCACATAACCGTAGTCACTTTGGTATCGTGGATGAATTTTTCCCCTTTGGAGATCAGTTCCTTGTAGTTTGAGGACCATCTGATTTGAGGAAATGTTGTAGTTATGAGTTTGTAGTTGTCCTTGTAAATGGCATATTTGACTTTGCTCATGTTGGACTGCTTCCCACCATATTTTCTAGCACATTTATTCTTCTATAGATTCCAGCAAATGAATATCGGAGTAGCTTGTAGTAGCAGCCTATGTGCTTCATTGTTGTATTTGGTCGACCACCATTGCATGATTAATTGTGGGAGAGAGCCGTGATCATTGTTGATTCCGGCAGCTACAGCAAAGCTTCTCCACACGTATCTAGCAAAAGGTCCATTGTTGAAGGTGTGCTCTATGGTGTCCTGGCCTGACCTGTTACAACAACAAAAATAAGTTGTTGGCTTATTGCCAAAGCTGGTTAGCGTTTCATTAGTAGGGAGTTTACCACGTAAGGCTCTCCATAACAAAAAGGAAGCTTTAAAAGGGATACTTTTGTGCCAAATGAAATTGTGAAGATGAGTGTTGGTCTTCTTCTCCCTTATCTCATTCCATGCTGATGAACAAGTGAATTTTCCATTATTGATCAGCTTCCAGATAGCTTGGTCTGGGAGGTCCAACTGGATGTAGAGTTCTGTGGATGGAATATTGGCTAGCTGGTTATGTGGAGCTTGTTGCATAAGCATGTTCAAGTTCCATTGCCCCCTACCAAATATTATGCCATAGTTGTATTGTTAAATCTATTACTGTCCGAGGAGAATTGAGCAAGATGTCCAACACCTAACCAATTGTCCCACCAGAATGAGCAGTTGCCTAAATTGAGCTTCTATTTAATATGTTCCTCGACTTTCTGTTTGTTGTGCATCAAGTGTTTCCAGGTCAGTGATTCTCCTGTGTCCCATTTCTTGCTGATAGGATTTGATCTTTGGCAGTACTTTGCTTTTAAAAAATCCCCCCAAAGAGTTTGTTTGGATCTAAACATCCACCATTGTTAATATTGGAAGGCCATGCACACATCCTTGAGATTCCTCATGCCAACTCCTCCCTCATCAGAAGGAAAGCTAAGCTTCTTTCAAGAGGCCCAGTGGTACTTTTTCCTCTCATTCCTCCATCCCCAGAAGATGTTTGCCATGATGCTTTGGACCTGCTTTAGGACAGTTGCAGTAGGGGTCACAGCTGATAAGAGATGGATAGGCAGAGACTACAAGACATGCTTGACTAGGATTGCTCTGCCACCATAGCTCAACAATTTTGTTTGCCAACCTGTGATTCTACAAAACATATTGTTAATAAGGTCAGAAAATAGATAATTCTAGGTCTACCAACAAATAAAGGGCAACCAAGATAAGTGAGAGGGCCATCCTTCTGCCTGAAGGAAGTGATTCTTTTGATACTTTGCTTGGTGCTGTTGAATGCATTAGGATGGACCATGAAGTGATTTTTATCAGTGTTAACAAGCTGGCCTGAGGTTTCTTCACAGGCTTTCAAAGTTCTCATAATGAGGATCAGGGTTTTTTGTCTTCCAGAAGTGAAAAGAATAATATCATCCGCAAAACTTAAGTGATTCACTTGAGGACCCCTGGGTTCCATGAAGAAACCATGGTACTCTAGGTTGTTGTGTTGGTTGTTCAAGGATCTAGAAAGGACCTCTGCACCTAAAATAAATAGGGCAGGAGATAACACATCTTCTTGTTTGAGACCCCTAGTGGAATGAAAGAACCCATGTCTTTTGCCAATGATAATAATAAAATACCAATTATTATCCATGATCCTCTAAACCATTTCAATAAAGACCTCATCAAACCCCATTCTTCGCAACACCAAACATGTATAGGACCTGGAGACCCTATCATAGGCCTTAGCCATGTCCAGTTTGATAACCACATTGCTCCCAATATTAGGTTTCCAAATCTGATGAATAATCTCTTGTGCCAGCATAAAGTTCTCAGATATGCTCCTACCTTTGACAAAACCATATTGGTTGAGGGACACTAACTCATGTTGAATAGGACCAAGTCTGGAGCTCACCAATTTAGAAATGATCTTGCTAGTAAAGTTGCTTAAACTGATGGGCCTGAACTTAGTGATCTTGGTGGGATTGCTCACTTTAGGAAGAAGAACAATGCAAGAGTGAGAAAAGTACTTAGGGATTATCTCGCCACAGAAAAAGACTTGAATGACTCCAAAGACATCATTTTTGATGATTTGCCAGCATTTCTGAAAGAAGTAGCCATTCATCACATCCAGCCCAGCAGCAGAATTAGGATTCATAGAGAATACTATCTCTTTCAACTCTTCTATAGTAGGCATAGCAGTAAGGTTATTGTTTTGCTCCTGGTTGACCATCCTTGGGATGCAATCCATAGCACCCTAATTGATGAGCTTGTTTTTCCCTTTAAAAATGCTCTGAAAATGGTCACAAGCAGCCTTAACAATATCTTGTTCTCCCTGTATCCATTCCCCATCTTCCCAGAAAAGTTTATGGATAAATAACCTTCTTCTTCTTCCCCTTATCAGAGAGAGGAAGTATTTAGTGTTACAATCTCCTTCTCTGAACCATCGTAACAGTGTTTTTTGTTTCAAAATAGAGTCTTGTAGTTTCAGAAACTTAATATATTCTGCATTCAGTTCATGAAGAGTAGCTCTGTTGCTATCAGTGTGCTATTGGATAAGTTTCTCCTCAACAATTCTGACCTTCTCCTCATACTCCTAGACTTTCATGAAGATATCACCAAACTCCCCTCTGGACCAGGTGCTGAGGGTGTTAGATAACCTCTTCAATTTCTGGTGGAACTTCCACATGTTGTTACCCTCTACATTCCTTTCCCAACCAAATTTAACCATGTCAAGAAAGTTAGGGTGGTCATCCCAGCAATTAAGAAATTTGAAGTATTTGATATGCTCTTCCCCCTGTTAGCCATTTCTAGAAGCAGAGGACAGTGATCAGACCCTACAGAAGATAAGTGAGTGATGGTAGTTTGAGGCATTTTTTCCAATCAATTATCATTAACTAGAGCTCTGTCCAGTCTTTTCCATACCCTGTGGTGGATACCTCTGTTGTTGGACCAAGTATATTTCTGACTACTGAAGCCTAAATCCAGCAGTCCACAAGCCGCAATCACAGCTACGAATTCTAGGCTTTTTCTCATGTTATAAGGTACTCCTCCTAGCTTTTCCTCAATGCCAGTAATAACATTGTAGTCTCCTTCAGAGCACTAGGGCTTGTTATTATCAGCAGCAATGTCAAGCATTTTATCCCACAGAATCCTTCTGAGATGATCCTTGCACTTAGCATATACAAAAGTTGTGTTGAATTGGGTGTGTAGTTCATTATGTCGAATATCACAAGTAATTTGTTGTTCATCCTCCTCGAGTATAGCACAGTCAATGTCTTTATTCCAAAAAAGCCAAATTGTTCCATTACAATTACTCACTTCCTGTTCCATAGCTAATTGTTGTTTGAAGTTTTGAATGTGGGTGGTGTCTGAAAACGGTTCAAGGGCAATAATGATGGAGAGTTGGTGCATTTTCTTGAGAATTTTGAGTCTTTCAAGAACTCCCTGGGTGTTGATCCCCCTTACATTCTAGATGAGTAAACTAATCATTGATATGGTTAAGTATAGGGTTTAGGGTTTATGTTTTAAGGTTTAGAGTTTAGGGTTTTGGGTTTTGTATTTCGGGTTTAGAGTTTAGGGTTTATGGTTTAGGGTTTTGTGTTATAGGTTTAGGGTTTGGGGTTTATGGTTTATGGTTTTGGTTTAAGGGTTTATGGTTTAAGGTTTAGGATTGAGGGTTTAGGTTTTAGGGTTTAAGGTTTAGAATTTAGGCTTTGGGGTTTAGGGTTTAGAATTTAGAGTTTAGGGTTTATGGTTAGTGGTTTATGGTTTAGGGTTTATTGTTTAAGTTTTAGGGTTTAGGGTTTAGGGTTTAGGGTTTAGGGTTTAGGATTTATGGGTTAGGATTTAAGGTTTAGCATTTAGGGTTTAGGGTTTAAATTTTAGGATGAGTTTAGGGCATAGGTTAAGGGTTTAGGATTTAGGGTTAAGGTTTAGGGATTAGGGTTTTGGATTTAGGATTTAAGGTTTAGAGTTTGGAGTTAGGGTTTAGGATTTAGCGTTTAGGGTTTAGCATTTAGAGTTTAGTATTTAGGGTTTAGGGTGTAGGGTTTTGGGTTTTGGGTTGTAGCTTTAGGGTTTTGGATCTAGAGTTTAGGGTTTACGGTTTCCAGTTATAGGTTTATGGTTTATGGTTTAGGGTTTACGTGTTAGGCTTTAGGGTTTAGAGTTTATAACTTAGGGTTTAGGCTTAGTGTTTACGATTTAGAGTTTGGGCTAAGGTTTAGGGTTTAGTATTTATGATTAGGGTTTTTGATTTAGGGTTTAGGGTTTAGGCTTAGGGTTTAGGATTTAGGATTTAGGCTTTAGGGTTTAGGATTTAGGATTAGGGTTTAAGGTTTAGGGTTTAGAGTTTTGGATTTAGGGTTTAGGGTGTAGTGTTCAGTATTTAGGGTTAAGAGTTTGGATTTAGGATTTAGGTTTAGGGTTAGGGTTTAGGGTTTAGGGTTAATATTTAAAGTTTAGGATTTATGATTTAGGGTTTGTGGTTTAGGTTTAGGGTTTAGCGTTAAGGTTTAGGGTTTTAGGTTTAGCGTTTAGCGTTTAGAATTTAAGATTTTGGGTTTAGCGTTTAGGGTTTATAGTTTATATTTAGGGTTTAGGGATTAGGTTTTAGGGTTTAGAGTTTTGGGTTTAATGTTTAGAATTCAGGATATATGGTTTAGGGTTTAGGTTTTAGGGTTAGGGTTTAAAGTTATGGATTAGAGTTTGAAGTTTAGGGTTTAGGGTTTAGGTTTAGGATATAGGGTTTAGGGTTAGGGTTTAGGGTTTAGTGTTTGGTTTAGTGTTTAGGGTTTACGGTTATGGTTTCAATTTAGAGTTTAGGGTTAAGGTTTAGGGTTTAGGGTTTAGGATTTAGTGTTTAGCATTTAGGGTTTAGGGTTTTTGGTTTAGGGTATCAGGTCGAAAGCTTAGGGTTTAGGTTTAGAGTTTAGGGTTTATGGTTAAGGATTTAGAGATTAGGGTTTAGTGTTTAGGTTTTAGGGTTTTAAATTTAGGGTTTAAGTTAGGGTTTAGGGTTTAGGTCTTAGAGTTTAGATTTAGGGTTTAGGGTTAGGTTTTAGGATTTAGTGTTTTTGGTTTAACGTTTAGAATTTAGGATTTATGGTTTAGGGTTTAGGTTTTAGGATTAGGGTTATGGTTTAGAGTTTAGAGTTTAAAGTTAGGGATTCGAGTTTGATGTTTAGGGTTTAGGTTTTGGGTTTAAGATATAGGGTTTAGAGTTAGGGTTTAGGGTTTAAGGTTTAGGGTTAGGGTTTAGGGTTTCAATTTAGAGTTTAGGGTTAAGGGTTTAGGGTTTAGTGTTTAGGGTTTAGGGTTTAGGGTTTATGGTTTAGAGTTTAAGGCTTATGGTTGAGGGTTTAGAGATTAGGGTTTAAGGTTTAGGTTTTAGGGTTTTAAATTTAGTGTTTAAGTTTTAGTTTTAAGGGTTAAGGTTTAGTGTTTAGGGTTTAGGTTTTATGGTTTAAGGTTTAGAGTTTACAGGTTATGGTTAAGGGTTTAGGGTTTAGGGTGTAAGTTTTAGGGTTTAGGATGTTGAGTTAAAGGTTTTTGGTTTAGGGTTTAGCTTTTAGGGTTTAGGTTTTCATGTTGTAGGGTTATGGTTTGGAGGTTAGGATTCAGGGTTTAGGGTTTAGGGTTTAAAGTTTAGTATTTAGGGTTTGGGCTTTAGGGTTTCGGTTTAGGGCGTAGGATTTAGGATTTAGTATTTATGGTTGAGGGTTTTGGTTTAGGGTTTATGGCTTAGGGTTTAGGGTTTAGGGTTAGGGCTCAGGGTTTTGAGTATAGGATTTAGGGTTTCGAGTTGTAGTTTTAGGTTTTAGGGTTTAGGGTTTATGAAACGACCCCAAAAATGCCCAAAAATGTGCTTCGGAAACACCTATAATTGAAATTCCTTATATCTCAAAATCCGTGCATGATATCGAAAATTTGACTTCATATTCTTATTCAGGGGTTAAAATTGAGTGGGAGATGGGTCTAACCCGAATTTTACAGCAACTGTATCAAAATTCGAAAATCACAAAAAATGCGATTTTCAGGGTCAACTTTAAAGGGGCATATCTCTTAGCACACAAGGAACTGTAAGGGCCGCTACCTATTAAATTAAAGCCCTTCGAGTTAGCTTTCCAATACAATTGGTTTCACCTCATTCCGAGTTAGGATGAAGGAGTTATGATCATTTTCGTAAAACCTGTCGGAGCAGAATTTCAATTTCCAGTAGCTAAAGTTACTGTAGCGGCTGGACGTTTTTCTTTTATAAAAAAGAGGATTGTCCCATACTTAGTTATATTTCTTTCTAGCTTCAAAACACTCAAAAACACTCTCTAATCCCTCTCCAAAATTCCACCAAGATCTTCAACCAAATTCAAACATCTCAAGTTCTAATTCCGGATTCAAGACTCAATCTCAAGCATCAATTCTCCATTCCAATCTTCATCAAGGATTCTCCAAAGTTGAGGTATGTGGGTTGATTGTGGAAACCTTCCTTTCCACAAGTCCAACCATTTATCCTCTATTTTACTTCAAGTTTATGGGTCCTTATGATCATTTATGAACTCTTGAATTATG